>NC_135077.1:17622500-17690000 GCF_051107435.1 Chaetodon auriga
TTTATGTTCCAGTCTGCATTCTGTGTTTCATTTGGCTGCGAGAGAAAATTTCCCTTGTGGAAAAGTAAGTTTAAGTTGATTTAAGCCGACCACTTGTTCAACTTTTTGCCCTAGTACGTCTTAGGAGACAATAGTTTGACTATTTAGCCATCTAGTAGCTTTCCCATCAGCTTGAGACACGTGAACCAGCTCAGTGCATCTAAAGCATTCGCAGAGTTCCAGTGGGAAAAGACAGAAAGGTGTCTAGCAACTCATTCTTATCTCTGACGCCTTCTCTATAACCTGTGTCATCTCATTGACTCGCCACTGATGTCTCCATTCACTGTGCACAACAGCTCATTCGACCCCGAATGCCGCTCTGCAGTTACAACACTGCTGCAGTAATGATCCTCAGTGATTGGAGAGTAGCCTCAAAGTACAATAGTACAATGCGAAATAGTCTATAATAAGATTGTTTGAGGTGCTAAATATCATTTGACTTTCTGTTTGTGGCAGTAAGTTCAGAGAGAAACTACAAACTTGTTTTTTAACGCCGTGTGTATTTGTAGTGTCAAAGTGATGGGTAGGATGTTGTGTCTTTATGGTCTGCAGAGATTAGCAGTCCACCAGATTTATATTCTCCTCCGCAGGTGGTATTCTATTAATTCCCATTGCAGGGAAGGTTACATGGCGTTTTATTTAAAAGCGATTATGTGTCTGAATATCCTCCATGTCTGTTCTTGATGAATATTTGCTACCAGAGTATGAGAACATGACTAAATGTGGAGTGTTTTCCTTTGCTAATGCATGCTTTTCTTTCTTTCGTCCTTTCTTTCTGTGTGTGTGTGTGTGTGTGTGTGTGTGTGTACTCGTGTGCGTGAGGTGGTGTGAGTCAGTGTGCGAGCCTGTCTGAAGAGGTGTTGTCTTTGACTTGTTTGTTTCTGATGTAGATGAGTAGGTGTTACATTAAAGACATTCCCCGCTTCACTCACTCTGTCTCTGAGCTCCACTCAAACATGTCACTACATATTACATCTCCGCATCTCCAGCATCTGTGTGTGTGTCTGTGTGCGTGTGTGTGTGTGTGTGTGTGTGTGTAAAAAACGGTGTGAGTGGAATCCTCTTTGCACCCAAGCTGTTATCTAGAGAAAAAATATGAGAGAGCAAGACACATGCGCACAAAGAGAAAGACATCCACATTTGACAAATTTCTGTCTGATCACGTTTACGTTAATCTGACAGACATAAAGTTGCAAAGATGTTTCCCTCAAAATGACACACACAAGGTACAGTATGTAAAATCCACAAAGAAGAGGCAGCCAAAGCGAAGCGTATTTCACATTTTGAGCCTTCGTGAGTAACTCGTAGCACCTTCTTCTCACTGTGAGACACAGGTGGTGTTCTACAGTGTGTGTTTCGCCCGGCAGGATTTTTTACTTGCCCTCAAGTGGCCAATCCAGTAAGTGCACAGGCAAAGATGTAGGTCACGAGAATACACCGGAAGACTTTTAACACCTTATCTGAATCATCACACTTTCATTTGACTGGCTTTTGCAGGTTGTGGTCTGCAGTCAGATTCTGGCTGTTTAACTCTTAAAATTACAGGATTACCTTCAAATTTGCACCGATCTCATTCCTAAAAACAACACATGTTTTAAAATCATCTCAGCTGCCTTCAGTGCTAGTTTGAGGTTCAGCTAGAAGGCCAGGATTGGAATGCAAAAGCCCCAAACACTCTGAAGATAACGTGTGTTGACTGTCCAAGGTGACCTGTCTTATTTTCTGCAGACCGCTGCAGACCTTCTGCGACGCTGGAAACCCGTCATCACGGTCCAAACAGGGTTATAATTGGGCTTTAAATCGTGTGATGTGGTCCAAGCTTCAAACAGAAAAACATGTTCTTGAACAAATCTTAGTGACACATTTCCCCTTCCCTGGTGGTACTCGCAGGGCACAGCTGAGCGGCGGTGACAGATAAACACTGACAGACCTAGCATGTAGCAGAAATAAACATCAATACAAAATAGATGCTTATATTTGGTTTTCCAATCATATACTGTGAGGAAAACGGCTACCTTTTGTGTGTTTGTTAGGGTAGGATATAAAA
The DNA here is from genome assembly GCF_051107435.1 of Chaetodon auriga. Classification (NCBI taxonomy): domain Eukaryota; kingdom Metazoa; phylum Chordata; class Actinopteri; order Chaetodontiformes; family Chaetodontidae; genus Chaetodon; species Chaetodon auriga. Next base: position 17,624,587 of record NC_135077.1, read on the forward strand.
AAAACAACAACTTGTAAACAGATTTCAGTGGCATTTGGTGGAAAGTTAGGCCAAGAAACAGCTGATTAGTTTTTGGTGCATCTCCAGATCCACAAAATGTCCAGTTACAAAGCACTTTAAGCGCTGGCACATAACTCCTGAACTCAGAGGTGTCGAAGCAAAGTTGCACTTTTTCCTGCTTTAAAAGCAAATTTATCTGCTTAATTTGTGACTAAACAGACTTTTTGCCATTTTGAATTTTTTGGAAACTACTTCTCACTAATGCTTCAACAAATTTTGTCCAGAAATCATTTCATCGACATTTGGCGCAGCACACGTTTCAAAGAAGCCCCAAAGAAAGTTACTCATTCGATATTTTCAAAAGCCGCATTCCTGTTTATCTGTGAGTCTGTATTTTTCCATTGACATAATCTGCCATAACTCTTGAACACATTGTGTAAATGCAACCAAATTCACATCTCCGATATCAACTGTGCAATCCTGCAAGACCTGCTGACATCCTGCATGTGACTCCACAGCAACACAATAGATTCAAATGTCCATACAGCAGTGACAATGACTCTGAATCACCTGAAATTATAAATTCATTCCTATGCCAAATGACTAATTGTAATTGTACTTGTAAGTTGAAGAAAAAGCCCAAAGATTCCTGAACAAAATGAAGGCTTTCTCACACGCTCATAGCCTTGATCTAATCTGCATCTGCTATCTTGTAAATTGTCACTATGTGTGTTTGTGGGTGCAGTTCTGGATTTGTCTCCAGTGAAGAAGTGCTACATCTTCGTACCACACATAAGCTGTAATGTGGATGTTGGGGGGGTGGGGGGGGGGGGGGGGGTGCTGGCTGTACAAAGCTCAGGACTTTGACGCTGGGGTTTACATCCTGCTTCCTATGTGTGCTTACAACATAAGCAGCCAGGCTGTTGTGGTTAAAGAGAGATTGTGGTTGGATTCTTTAAGTCCCTGTTAACTTTGTCAACATTTAACCAAGATCCCAGTTGTTTGCTCCCCTGAATGAAGTTCTCTGAGCATGAACATGAAAAACCTTATCCGTGCTTTAGCTGCTACGAGCAGATACTGTATTTGTATTCATTAAAACAGGTTCTGAATTAGGCTGATTAAAAAATGTAGTAGCAGCATTTCCTAAACCATTTTTGCTGTTGTATATCAGTACAGCGTGAACATGGTAGTTAGCAAACAGAGCTGGATCATTCTTTTTGGTAGAACACCAGGGAAACATCAAACCACAGCTGCTCTGTCACTCCACCCTCCAAAGAAAAGTACCCATCCTCAAAATTCATCTCAGAACTGCTGGGCACTTTGCCAAATATCCTCCCTGATGCAGACTGTGCGGTCATCCTCCCTGCACTCAGCCGCTCTTCTGTATTATGTTATCGACCGCTGTCTTCAGTGTTCTTGATTGAACTGCAACTGTGCCCGCCATCATTCATCCAGTCAACTTTTCTGCTCAGTGTTCCACGTTGACACAGCAGACATGATCTGAGACTCTGATACCATTCATCCCGATACCAGTCCACTGGTGTGTAAAGAGGTGGTGGTCGGTCCAGCGTCTGCCTGTTCGAGGACAGTGGAAGCCTTTGGTGATGGATGGCAGCTGTAAATTCAGCAGAGGAAACATTTACATGCAAATAATAGCATCTGTCTGCTGGCTACTCACGCATGAGATGCACAAACAAGCCAACCCGTGCACGCTCGCAGACACAGACGAGAAAACAGACCAGGAGAAATATGAAAACACACACACACACGCACACAGCAGAGGTAATGAGATGATGTATGAGAGCTCTTAAGCCCCTATCCAGAGCCTCCTCCACTTCACTCTCCACTGGTCTTTCTGCCCAAATGTGTGTCTGTGTGTGTGTTTCTCTGTTTTCCTGTCTGTCTCTCTTCTCTCAGTGCTGTTAAGATATGATTGGAGCACTCAAAGATGATGCGTTTGGTCGTACCACATCAAACGAGGCAAGAAGGAAGGATGGAAGCTGCCTGTGACAGTTCTGAGCTTTGTTTGAAATCAGAGGATTACGGCTGAAAGAAATCTGACTTTGTTTTCCATGTTTTAATCTAACTTCTTTTTCCACAGCAGGATGTTGAATCTATCGAGAAAAATGATTTTAGGATTTAGGAGACAGTTGGAAACATTGCTTGTATGCTTCTAAATGTTAAGTTTACAGCTGCTGTGGGGAGTAAAGATGCTGTACAGGTTACACAAGTGGTTCTCAGGTCACAAGCCAAATTTAGGAGTCGTGAGATGCTTAACGGGACCGGAAAGAACATTCTGTGCTACTAGACCCCTCAAACAGTAATACCGAAGAGACAATCTCAGAGGTTTAAAGGTGAAAATCACTCTTCGGGCAAAGTGTTCTCCACTTATAGACACATTCAACACGTGACGAGATGTTGCAAGTAGACCCTGCTTAATTTCACGGGGTCAAAACGAAGCTGGGAATCAGTTTAGCCAGTTGTCTCGGGTTGGATTTTGCAGTTAAAGACGTTTGAGTGCTGTTGAAGCATGAAGCTGGTGCTTTCACCAATTTTTTAACATGATGAAATTGCATTACTTGAACAGGCAATCTGAACTGCCTCCCAATATGATGCCTCAGCCAAACTGTAAAAATCACTGGAATGTAGCATCTTCTGTATTTCCTGGTCTGGATGAGGTTTGCATACTGCAGGATATGATTTTTAGATGAGCTGTAGAAAAACGGGAGGTTACCCTGATAATCACACCTTCATTACTCAGCCTGACACTGCGTTCTGGTTAGAACTGAAGCTAATTGCCCTCATCAATCAGCAGTGACTGACATTTGTCCGACGGACATCGTTTTCGGTCACTGCAGCAGTGGATGCAAAGAACAATTAACATGTTGTTTAACCTTGATAACACATATCTGTGATGAAATATTCGAAGCCCGAGGTTCATTGAGGTTTGTTCTATCAATCAAAGACATACGAGTTGTAATTATTATACTGCATTCTTGTTAAGGAGCAACAGGATGATGATCCAAATTCTTAATTCCAGCTTCAGCCAGCCAATCAGGGTCATGGGTCATAAATAATGATGTGCTAAGTTAACGAACCCCAGACGGACCGTTCCAGTCGAGGCCGGTGTGGAGCTCTAAAAACCAAATGACTTTTGGCAAAACTGAATCAACTTCTGGTGAGTAAAATGTTAATGTGACCATACCAATTCATCACAAAACAGGAAAACATCAGCTTTTAAAATAATGGTGTCCTACAAAATTAAAGTTCAGTCATTATGCTCTCAGCCCCAGGTTATCACAAAACACTTGTCACAAACTATTGCACTTAATGGGTCCAACTTTTTACATAGCGGTAGCAGAGGGGGAGGAGAAAGCCGACGAAGAGAGCCGATGATGACGGGCTTATACCAACATACATACTTGCTGTGAGTCGGAATACTTCCAGGATATTGCTTATTACATACTTGTGCGAGGATGCTGAGATGGGGCTGCTGGGCGAGCTCAATGTTTGCGCGGTGATCCTCTGAACCTAAGAAAAAAAACTTTGACATTTGGGCGACTGCTAAATAATGACTGCATTTTCCTTCTGGGGTGAGCGGGTTCTTGAGGTTAACAGACAGCTGTGTTTGTTTTGTGTGGAGGGAAAATATTCAGATAAGCAAGCAGAAACGAATTAAGTGAATGGTTTTATGGAAATTTTTATGATGGCATGACCTTGTCACTGAGTGTACACCAACCCATGCATTTGCACATACCTGCAATCTCCCCCAGTGTCACGCAGACACATCAACACACACGCTAATGGATGCAAAACACACTCAAAATACAAAACATTAATGTTCTTACAATTCCTGTACATACAGCTGCACACAAACTTGCAGTGACAGAACACCACGCACTCTCTTTGGCTTCTGTATTAAACCTCCTCCTCGCCTCCTCCACTCTGAACAGCCTGCAGGGGAAGTCAGGAGAATGGCTGAGCCCCCGCTCGCGTCTGACAAATAGACTTCTCTGAGCATCAGCTTTACCTTCGACCTCTGCTAAAGAGCTCACACAGGGTCTCTTGTCTTAGTCTAGGTGTTTAAATCGTGCGTGTACGTGCACGTCTCCTTTTCCCTCTTCACAAAGCAATCTTGCACATCGACAGCCAGCAGCCTTCTGTCCAATTAGATCTCTCCCTGTGAACTGTGCATCATTCCAGCTGATGTTTCTCTCCTTTTCTCTGCTTTGCATATAAATAGCTAAACATGGTTTCATGATGTCTGTCAAACCGCACTACTGAAACGCTGGAAACAGACACTGACGACGGAGCAGCAGAGCATATAAAGACTACAACAAGACGGGGAGAACACACATGCCATTGTATGTGTGTGACACTGCAGACTGTGTTCCTTACACGCCTCTAACAAACCTCTCAGTGGCACATGAACAACCTGTGATCAACAGTCCACTACGTGTGTCAATACAGCAATCAAGTGTACCAATTCACCATTTCACTGATTTGTTTGGGATGACAAAGGTCTCCTTTACAGAAATCTAACAATCCTTTCAACAAAAGCAGCCACAATAGGAGACTAATAATGTCTGAGAAGGCGGTCTTTACTGTGATTACAAGTGAGAGGGTGAAATGATCAGTGTTTTCATCAGCGAAATACCAGCTTGTTGGAGAAAAGGTCACCATCTGTGTTTTGGTACAGTGTCTGCCTTTCAGTGTAGAGTGCATACATAAAGAGAAGTGTTAACCTTGTGTTGTTTTAAGCTTTTTTTAGGCTGACTGCAGTGATGGATGCTCCCCCATTCAACCACAAGAGCAACGGACCTCGAAAAACACATAGCATCGCTTGATTTTCCGCCTATATTTACAATAGGAAAAACAATTTAGAATGACATTATCACCTTGATCACCCGTCAAAAATGAAGGATGTTTAACATCGTCCAGTCAAAATCTCTCACTACATGACAGGTGCATTTACACAGACAGATGATCAAGCTGATTAAGCTCTATGATGGTTTGTGTTGTCGTGTTCTGGACTGTGTTTCTATTATTTTGTTCGGAAGATGTGAACAAAACACTAGAAACACTTTAAAGGCTATGTACAAAGCAAATTATTTCTCTCACTGCCGTTGTACTGATTTAACAATCAAGATATAATGTGTTTATTAGTGAGCAGTTGATTGTGTTAGCTGTAGACAGAGCTGCCTCTGTCAAACTGCTCCACAAAGGCAGCATTTATTGTAAGGCCCTGAAATACATTGCCAGGTGTTTCTATTTTTCTGGTCCCTCCTGCGTACTTGTCATGCGCCTTGAGCTTCATTTTCAAGGCTGAATTTAACGTTCATCATTTCATTACACACTAACTTCTTTGTTGGTGTTTTTCTGCTGTTTAAACCTGCCGTTAATGCTCGTCTGGCACAATCCACCCATTCATTGCAAGTGAGCTGCTGCTTTAATCTTATATTTAATAAGCAATGATAGTAATTCTTAACAGTTTAAAGCTGCTTTCACAAATCAAATTGCAGACCATTTCATAACAAAACACAAGTGGAGTACGCTCACACACAGACACACACACACAGACACACACACACACACACACACACACACACACGATTGAGAGTAAAAGCAGAGCAGTTTACTCCAAGAAGACAACATTTTAAGTGCTTCTCCAGTGACAAAAAGACAACACACAGACACATGCACAAACTTACAGCTTCAATAATTAAGTGGTTGATCACAGAAAATTGAAAGAATAATCTCTCTGCTATTTACTGTTGACATAGTTGTGAACATGAAAGCCAGGGCTGACACACACACCCACACGCACACACACAGAGGGTGAGAGAGAATGGTGTTTTCTTGTTTTTCTGCTCTCACCCTCTCATTTTCTTGCTGTTTTATTCTGACTCATCAAGAATTCTGTCAGAAGTCGTCTTTGAAGACTCTGGCTCAGTACCACGCTCTCTTGTCCTGGTTTTGTTGATATTTTTCTTTCTAAATGTTAATTTGATGCTTATGTGTCTGAATGTGCATTTGAATGTGTGCATGTGTGTGTGTGTGTGTGTGTGTGTGTGTGTGTGTGTGTGTGTGTGTGTGTGTGTGTTTGCGGTCTGTGGAGTCCTCGGGGTGGTGTTTGCAAATGAAGCCTGAAGCTGCCTGACAACAGTCGTCCTGATGTTCCAGCACTAATTAACTGATTAAAACATAAACTGAGAAAAACAGAAGTGTGCCGAGTGAACGTATTGACAGGCAGCCGGCTGAACGTATGCAGAGTAAACTAAAGAGCAGACAGATGTGGGCCTGCCTCCCTCTCAGCTCCATATCATCACTCCAGCCCACTCGATTCTCTCTTGAATCAGAACAAAGGGAGGTGTGGTTAAAGAATCTGGTGGAGAACAGACGGCAGGACGGTGCTGTCACACTGCTGGGCGGAAAAATAACAGTTCACCACTGGAAATGTTAAATGGCTAAACTATCCGTTACTGGTTGAAGACACAGTGAAATAACAAATCTCATCTCATCTTATGTCCCATGTTACTCTTACCACATAATAAATACATAGAAAAACGTATAACATCCCCCCAACATGTTTCCAATCAAATGTGGCCAGCCTTCATCTTCGACTGGCAACTAGCAGAGCCGAGAGCGGACCTCAGATACTCCTGGCCTAATCAGCCTGATGTGCCACAGGTGTGCAGATGATTAGGCGGAGCCAACTGAGTGTAGGAGACCACACCCAGACACAGACAGACAGGGGAACAGACAGATGGACAAATAGCACTAAGGGAAACACTGGGGACAGACAGGTAGGGGATCACAACAGTAAATTTACTTTGGGTATCTCTTGGACAGGACTCACTTTAATGGACAGGTAAGGGGATGAGAGTATATGACTTTTTAAAGAAGGGATACGTTTAATTTACTTTAAATGTATATCAGCTATAAGAGACATCACTAAGTCCTTTACTGACTTCATGACTTGTCTTGTGTTTTTTAGCGTTCGCCGTTACCGTTTAAATACCATCTATGGCCTCAGTGGCCGCTGTTCAATAAGTTGCATGGTTTCTCTTTGCAGCGGGGCTTCTCAAAAATCTCGGTCCACATCCAGACCAAACAGCAAGTCAGTCCAGACCCAGCCCATAACTCAGCGATTGTTAACTGGCAGCCTGCTGGCCTCCTCCATCATGCAGAATATTAATGAATTCAGAAAATGTTACTCACCAGTGGAAGATGTTCAGTCCATCCTGACAGTGATCATCGAATAACTTGCCAACTCCTGGCAACAAACCACAAAATCTGTCGTTCATAGTTCATAGCGTAACTCATCCGCTTGACAGAATCGGATTATTGTCCAACTCCATCCTCTCTACTCCGTGGGCTCGCCATCAAACTGCTCTGACCAGTTGTCTGAGAATCACTAAATTTGTCTATTAGACGCAGGAGGCGTCACTTGGGTTTAAATTTGTTGGCCAACTGTTGTACTGAGTCTGAAACTGAGTATTTTTGTTTGCTTCCTGAAGAGTTTTTGCTGAGATGATTCATTCATTGGTAGCTGAGCTGTGGTTTTTGTATTGAGCACTGACTGTTGGTCACGTTGTGTTGTTAGTGACGCTGAATATTCAGTGTAGCTGGAGATCATTCACAGCGATCCTGTCCCCATTTTTGACACAGTGAGAATTTGCTATCAGTGTCTAAGTCGAGGCAGAACATGTCTCCTTTACTACAGCACACAATTTCTACAACTAGTGTAAATGTAGTTGTAAGAATACGTCTGAGCTAAATATGGACAAACTGCCTGAGCCTTGTCTGTCTCGGTCTCCTGCTGGCCTGATCACAAGAGATGTGACCTTAATTAATTGATTAAATGCTATTTTGTTATCACCAGTTGTTCCAGACATCTGACCCTGAATGAAAATCAGATGCAGACCTTTGAGCAGTATGAGAGCCCCTGAAAATATCAAGTTGTCCTCGCTAAAACAGACAGATGCAAAATAAACGGTAAATACTGCAGTTCTTTGTTGTAAGTTGTCCATGTTGTGATGCGAGGACACACCTACTCCACCAGTCACGACCAACAGCGATGATGTAAACCGCGTTTAGGATCACCTCCTGTGCAAATTAAGTTCCAGGAACTCATCCCCAAAGTGAGAGCAGTGGAAACAAAATTGGAACTTTAATTAAATTCCTGCAGAAAAAGAAGCTCGTAAAGTTTCTTTGTTTCAGACACACATACACACACACAGCAATGTATCAAGGCTTTGGGATGTTCAGGAAGTAAATACTAAGGTACACAGGTGGATAACAGAGGCAGATGCAGTTTGTATGGTAAAGTAACTTTTACAGTCCAACAGACATGAGAGGAATTTTCAACCCAATTGTGTCTTTTAGAATTTTATAACTTCCAGTTTTTTCTCAGCTCCCCTCAGCAAACTATTGAGCAGCAGGGGTCCTTCTTTTGATTTAATATCTGAGTTCTTTCATTTGTTTGTGTGACTCTGATGATAAAAACTGAAAGAATACCACTCTTTTTCCACATTAAAGTCTTTTACCTGTTAAAACCTGTCAGTAATCTGCGCCTCAGGGCTTTAAATTGTATTCCTAGTGCTTCTAAAAAAATATCCGATATGCACTGGGTAAAGATCATATTTGACAATTAAAACATGTGGAGGTGGTTGTGCAATGTTTATCATCCATTCATGTAGCGTACAAAGGAAATATGGCACAATGAGCAGGCAGGGTCCGCTTCAGGGGGATAATAAGAATGGATTTCTCAGAAACTCAGCAATATGGAACAATTAGTATGAAGGAAGTAGTTAGGTAAACTGCTGGATGTAAATACAAACCTATATCAGCTGTATCAACACGTTATTCCTCCTGTCACACTGCAGCAGACTTTGTGAATCACGACTTGAATCCACACATCATGTCATTCAGAACCTGGCTTCACTGCTAAATTCACTTTTTCAGCTTAAAAGGTGACGATAGATTAAATCTATAGGTCACCCTAAAGAAGATAGTTCAGATTTGGGGGGTTGTACGAGGTACTTATCCACAGTCAGTGTATCACCTGCAGTAGATGGTGGTCTGCATGCCCCCAGTTTGAAGAAGCAGCAGGAGCACTGGTGTAAAAAACTAAACAATGAACTGCTGTGGACACAGTGAGCAGCAAAAAGTATTTTAGCAACCGAAAAGACAGTTTATTTGTGCGCTTTATTCAGAATATGGTCAGTGCTTTACCTCGCCGTCAAAACACTACATTTTCTCAACTGTGGAACTTTCTCATTCCTACAGGTCAACAGAACAAACCCTTAAGTGCTTATGTTAAAAAAGGTACTAACAACATCAAGGCTTGGAGGAAGAGGTTACCTTATTTATTAAATCTTCCTTTCTCAAATAAAATAAAAGCCATTCTTGGCAATGGGGCTTGAGCAGTATTTTATCATGTTTCCAGTGTTTGTGTTCATTCAAATGATTGCAAAGCACACGCTGACGCGCACGTCTGTTTGAGACACACCATCAGTCTTTCACACCTCACATCAAGAGCAGACTGCATGTGAGACAGCTGGTGTTATTCTCACTGTGCAGGGTTTCAAATTGTAAAGATTTTGCATTTTTAATAGGTACAATTGGAATTCTGGGTGGTAATGACTGGCCTGCATGCACGTCTGGAGAGTTAAGATTATCTGAGACGATAATCATTTAAGACCAGCCTGAAATTGGGTCGCTTTTGTGATTATCAGGAGGCAAATTGTGTTTGAGATCAACCTGATGATTGTCAGACAATAAGAAGCCCTTTGTTTGGATTTCCAGAGAGAAAGCTTCAGTCACTTGACTGCAGAACACATCAATTTCCAGTTAAGGGGCAGAAGTGTCTGTTGCATCGTGTAATAGAAATGTGAACTGTTACTAGAAATGTATATTGTTATTGTCTTATATGGACTGTCTTATGATATACTCTGTGCAGTGTTATACTTTGTTTTCTCTGCTTCTTATACGAAAATGTTCCACCATCGGCTCCCAAAAGGTGTGAAATATTATCAGAGGCTGTTTGAGACTCGGCGTTTAGCTCTTTCTTAGCAGACAGAGGCAGAGGAAACGACTCCCAAAGGACGGAGGATACAGTTATGAATGAACAAAGAGCAACTGTGCATTCATTAAAGAACATTTGTCAGTCTCTGGGGCGACGGGATGCTCTTTGATCATATATGATCACCAAGGTTTTATTGGATCTCGCAGCTCAACAAGCTCCGAGGTCCATTTACAAATGACAAGCAACAAGCTCGTGAAACATTTTGGATGTTCAGTTAAAAAACACAATTCTCTCTCTCAGCGCTCATTCGCCTGGTGTCTTAGGTGTGTTCATGTATGGATGTGACTGTGTGTGTCTGTGTGTATAGTCTGGTTGGAGACAGACATCAATAACAGACATGTGGGTCAGGAACGGGCATGTTTTGGTTGTTGCGGGTTACTTGGACAGCTGCATTGTGTGTGTTCAATCATGCAGGAAAGCTGAAGCCTTTGCAGAGTACACAGGGGAAGGAGGTCATATATGTGTTTATATGTGCCCCACAGTTCCACACAAACATGCACACACACACACACACACACACACACACACACACACACACACACACACACACACACACAGAGTGAATGCCTCAACAATGCACACAAAGACTGTTCTTAAAAGTGTCATTAAAGTGGAATATTATTCTGTCAGAGATGAGAAGTTTGCGGGAGAAAAGAGAAAACTGATTTGTTCAGCTTTCCCAAAAATGAAAATGTCAGAGCTATTCATGAAGACAAACACCATCACATTGCATCCATACAAATATACTGGCACATTTACATACAGTATTTAGAGAGTAAAACACACATGCGTACGCACGCAGACAGTCTTCGAGTCAGCCCCATTAATTCGTCATTGTTCTCTCAGCGCTAATGCTCGTGTGAGAACGACTTTCATGACTGACTGTGGAGGCTACATTAAAATTTGCATAAACTCTATTATTTATGCAAAATGTCATACAGAATAACACACCACAACTCACGCAAGCTGCACTTCCTCTGCCAGGAATACGGAACTTAAGACCAAAATATCAAAAATAGATGTTTCATCAAAAAGTCACTGAAACAAAAAGGGATGCACATTTAACATTTTACCATTATTTCTACTGACAAAAACAGCAATGAAATGCAAAAAAAATCTCACCAGCTTAAGATCTTAAGATTTCATGTTTGACTTTATAACTGTTTGCTGCAGCCTGCGGCTTAATATACAGATGTTATACAACCTTTTTGTGCCGCTGCCTCACAAATGTCTAATACAGAAACATTTTAAATAAACTTGCCGCTGACTATTTGTGAGAATTCAAAGTTTCTCCTCTGCAGGCGAGGAAGGGGAAGACTGCTCGAAAGTCCACGACAATATTTAGCATGTTTGGTAAACATTCAAGGTGGCCTATGGATTAAGAAAAGTTAGGTTTACATTCAGTGTTACTCACCAAAAACACAAAACGACTCCTTAAGGTCTAACAAATGTGCACTTCCTTCCTCGGAAAACATCTGCAAAGCCAACTTTTCAAAAGTATTTTAATTGCAGGATTGTTTACATCCAGATTCACTAACTTGCAGTCTTTTCTTTCCTGCCTTTGCTAACTCATTGGTGCATATCTTGGTGTCCTACTGTCACCAATTGATCGATGGAATAGTGTGAAAACACTGGCAGGAGTTGAGCTTGTGCATGTCATGGTGGAATACTCACTACTTAGTGGAAGCTGATGAGGATCTGAATAAAGAGCAAAAAGAGAGATTTATGTGTGAACTGCAAAAAGATCCACACACTCATTCACTCAAATATCAGACAGCCTCACACACACGCACACTCAGCATCTGACAGCAGAGTTGTAATCCAGGATTAGTCCGATTAAGATCTATACCTTTGCCTATGTGTGTTAAACAATTAAATTCAGACAGGCCTATTTACAGAGAAGAAGAGAAGATCAAATCAACAGGCGCGTCCTGGAGTGACAGCTGCAAGAGATTGACTGCAGAGACGAGCAAATTATTTGTTCACACGTTAAAGTCTCTTGTTCTGTGATGCAAAAAACAAAACAAAAAAAAAAGGTGTTTGCTCTTCTGGTGAGAGGGAGGAGGAGGAGGAGGAGGAGGAGGAGGAGACAGAAACGTAATGGAAATGAAGAAAAAGATGGCAGAGAAGAGGAAGGAGCGCTCTGTGTGGTGACTGATGGAACCTGGATGAATGACAAAGAGTTGTAATTAATAAGCTCAAAGCATAATCAGGAGCAGGCATGCACACGTACTTGGACATGGAGGCTTTGCTGGCTCTGTCATTCACACACACACACACACACACACACGCACACAATGAGGTGGAGTCTATCGCTCCACACAGAAGAGGACCAGAGGCTGCTGTGGCATGATGGAGGAGCTGAGAACAAACATAAAGTGAGGGAGCGCCTAATGAAGATTTTAAATGAGGAAATTCCTGTGAAAATATGATAACCCTCCCTCCTCACCCTCTGTGTCCCTCTCCTCTTCCTCCCTGCTCTAATGCCAATACGTCTTCATCCCCTCCTCTCTCTCTCTGTGTCCTGCACACCATAAACATTGCGTTATTTTAATTAGGATTTGTTCACTCCAGCACTTTAATTTTCTCTTCCTTATTTTCCCTAGAAATCTCAGTTTTATTAGTTATCAAACCATTCCAGGCCAAACTCATAATTACAGTCAGTCCCAGAGGAAATGTGTGCATGTGGTGGGGTTTATCTAAACTTGTGAGGACTTCAGAGGACAGTGAACAGTACACAATCTTTGCTGATCCTAATAGAGAAAATGGCAGATTTTAGAGAAAAAGACATCAGGCCTGAGGCTCATTTTACAGGGTAAAATTTAAGATTGTGGCAATGAATGAATGTGAGTCAATGGCATGTTCTCAAAAGTATGCTGAAACCAGTGTGTGTGTGTGTGTGTGTGTGTGTGTGTGTGTGTGTGTGTGTGTGTGTGTGTGCGTGTGTGTGTGTGTGTGTGTGTGTGTGTGTGTGTGTGTGCACGCCCAGGAATGTGTAAGAGGAGGTTTTTCCATCTTTATAAATTCATTGTTTGGCTAAATCTTAGACCGAAGGGTTATGTTATTTACCTGTGGTAATTGGTTTTCCCAAATGGCAGTTTTCCTCATTACACACACACACACAAAACACACACAGATATACACATCGATGCATACACACATGAACACAGTAATTAAGGGTTAGACAACGAAGATGCCATTTCAGATAGCGGAGGCACAAAGTCAACACGCTTACCAAACACATGCTTTCAGAAATACACCCACACAGACAAGGATGTGCGTGTGTGTGCATGTGTGTGTGTCGAGCAGTGTTTCAGTGACATTGCGATGATCTCGGGGTAGAAAAGCGTAGTGAGAGAACTAATCAAACACCAGCTCACCCACAGTGTCACAAATACATCCATTATGCAAAAATCTTGATCTCTTTGCTTTGTGCTCAACGTGATCTCAACTGAATGTTAATTGATGGAAAGACTGAAGAAAATGTTTGTGTGCGTGTGTGTGTGTGTGTGTGTGTGTGTGTGTGTGTATGTGTGTGTGTGAGGTGCCAGCTGTTTCCTCACTCCCTCTCTGCAGAAGTGACAATATTCATTTGTCCCTCTCACCTTTCGTCTCTCACTCATGTGTCTTTCCACCTGTTCATCATCAGCCCGTGCAGCAGTGACCTGAAGGTCAGCACAATCAGATTCATACAAGAGTTACTGCCCGTCACAAAGTCATGGAAGTGTGTATTTGACGGTGCCCACACAGACAGACAGACACACAGTGTGAGAACATTCAAGACACTTAAGAGGGGGTGAGCCGTTCAGCCAACAATCAGAGAACGATACAAAATTTGAGGGCATTAAAAAAAAAAAAAAAGACTTAAAAAACTAATGAACTCCAACAGAAAACTCTTAGATTTAGACATTCAGCCTTGTGTCCTCTGTCTAGCTCCTTTTTCAGGGTGTCAGCAGAGGCAGCAGAAAGTTCCTCCAAAGAATCTATATCGTCTGTTTAGGATACATACGTATTACAGCATTTGAGGTTGTTTTGGTGATTTTACTGTAAAAACAAGCAAACAAAAGGTCATAGTTGACGTCTCACTGAGGTCTCAGATCTGCTCTGCAACCACAATTCAAATCCTCAGTCTTCTCATCATATCTATCTTAAACATTTTCATGTCTCGAGGTGATAGTGAGATAAGAAATGAACGTTTGGCTCGGTGGCAGAATTGCATAAAAACACCTTGATGGAGACACAGCTACTGATGTTTCATCACAGAAGGAGAAGCACAACTGGGACAGTTGAACAGAACGAAGTCATGGATAATATTAATAGCAACACCAGTACTTTTCCTACAAGGACAAGTCAAAATATCTGTTGTGAAAAGGGCTTATTTCAAAACTCGCCATCACTTTGATGGGACTAGAGGTTTGACACTAAATGATGCAATAACTCGACAGATTGTATCAATATAAATTTTATTTCATGTTAGCAAGAAAACCCTTTAATCTTGGCGTCATTCACACCACCATTCAATCGAGCAAATGTGACTTGACAGGCCTGCTGTGTGTAAACTCAATAATGTGAATCCAAGACTGAAAAGTGAAAATGAAGCTCTGTTTTTACTCCTGAACTCCTTTCAAATCCTTAAAAGGCCATCATGTAAGGTCGAAAAGATTCTGGCCGCTGCTTGGTTGAGTCATCAAAACTATGCATTGTGAAGAAAAGCTACGTTTTTTTTTAAGAATGACAAATTTTCTGCTCGGTCAGTGTGACAAAGTGCAAAAGTGGTCTAGAAATTTTCATTGCAGGTGCAAGTTGCACCACTTTAACAGGTGCCACAACACTGACAAGACACTTAGCAATGAACAGATAGCTGGTATTTGCAGATTGTCTTTGCAGTCCTCTCTGTCTTTGTTTTGCACCCACATGCATTGTTTCCTTATTTTCAGCTCGCTATAAAGTACGTCAGGCTTATCACTTTATCAATATAACAAAGTGAGAAGCTGCCAGGAACCCCAAACACAACAAAAATGACACTGGCGTCTATAAAAATGTTGAGTCATTAGTGATAATCACTCAGAATATCATAGAAAATATTCATACACACAAACAGAGAAGGGAAATGCAACAAATAAAATTATAATATAGTCTATTTGCATCTAAAGTGATTTCATTCCAGTTATGAATAAGAAAACAGAAAAGAGCAAAATTACCCCAAAATCCAATCTGTTTCTTCAAAACACCATCATGTAAGAGGCCAATCATTACGGCCCATTTAATACTGAAGACCCTGCACACGTACACAGGTGTTTCCAAATCATTTCTCTGATTGTGCCTCCGATCGGGTTGAAGTTTGGTGGGGCTATGCAGGGGAATACCTGGTGCTACTCTCTTTATTTAGGTGTCTGATGTCTGAGATGCTGTATGGAGCCCTAAACATTCCCACAGTGGAACAAAAGAGTGGGCAGTCAATCAGCATCAGCTCTGTATGTGTTCACATACAAAGAATTTGACTCCGGTTTGTTGTTGCTCTCACTGTTACACACAGTTCTGACATACAGCTAAAAATAAGGATGAGAACAAAGCTGAATACTGATAGTTCTGCATTTATATTTACTTAATATATACAAGAGTGGGTGAAAATGTCAAAATGAACAAAGGGATGTACATCCTGTTCAGCTCATAATGTGCAATGTGACACATTTATAGTTGCGAAAATCACAGTGTTAGAACTCTACATCTGTCAACATTGGCATGAAACGACGATCAAAATGTCGATTTACTGCCCCCTATTGTACTGACTGTGAATTACATGAAGAGTAGTGATTGCGTGAACGAGGAAGTGATTTGCGACAGCTCGTATTCTATAGTACAAGATGACCCATCTTAACAAGGTGCAGAAGCACTAATGAGATATTTAGGGCGATGTCAATCAAGCAGAGTCCTAATCAGGAAAATAAGTGACTCTTGTGTGGATGGAGCATTTAAATGTGATTCATATGAGGATGTTGATCTTCGGCGAATCTTCACGCAGCACAGAGACGTTGATTTTGCTTGATTTTATTTCTTTGATTGTGAAGCACTTTGTGACTGGTGTCTGTGAAAGGTGCTGTATGAATGAGCGTTGCTTGCCTGCAGAGAGACACGATACAGCTGAGACTGCTT
The DNA here is from genome assembly GCF_051107435.1 of Chaetodon auriga. Lineage (NCBI taxonomy): Eukaryota > Metazoa > Chordata > Actinopteri > Chaetodontiformes > Chaetodontidae > Chaetodon > Chaetodon auriga. Next base: position 17,640,830 of record NC_135077.1, read on the forward strand.
CAAACTGAGAGTAAAATTCCCTTCAAATATTCCTTGAAAATACCATAATGTGAGCTTGAAATGTAGATGATGGAGAATCAATAGTGATACAATCAAGCATGGAAATAACTCTCAGTTTAGTCTACTTGATTTTCACTTCACAGATTTCTAATTAATTCTGTGCTTCAAAACGCCCTGCATTCCCGCGGTAAGAAACATACCTTTGAGAACAATTTGATCTCAAATGGTTCTGCACACCCATGCAGGTGTTCTCACTTTTTCTGGCTGATTAGGCCTTTGCACAGGCTGGGGTTTGGTGGAGCTAAGCTGGGTGTTGTTTCACGTCACCAAACTCCTAGCAGACATTTTTCACAGCATGTTTTGACCTCTCATAGCAGGAAAAGGACAGGTGGAAGTAATATCTGTGATTACCCCGCTTGTTCTCTTTGACTGTTCTGCTGCACCAGGCTGTGTGAACACAGCCCGAGGTTGGTTTACTACCACTTCCTAGGAAAAATGAAGTGAGTGTACCTACATGTCGGCTCACTTTTGTTCCACCTTTAATCCCTTTCACCCTCACTTAACCACAAAAACATGGCCACACACACTTCAGCCACATATTAATATTTCAACTAAGTTAATCCAAATGATAAAATAAAAATAACTATTTTTAAAGGCAAAGTCTAAGTTGGAAAAATTTAAAAAATCCCCTTCCTTCATGTCTAGTGCACCAACTAGACCTACAGCAGAATCTTGCTGCCTCATTGACCGCCATATTAAAACTTCACAGCTGTACAGGTTATATAGCTCACTCATTTAACTTCTCTTAGGGCTTAACGTAATGCATGATGATGGGCATGGCCGCTTTGAGTGACAGCTAGTCGTTAAGTTTCAGTAACCAGGCCTCACCAGGCCGCTCCACCCCATTTTTGGATTAGCTGGGAGTTTAGTGGAATCATGCGCTACCAAGATGGCGACGGCCGGAGCCACTGACACTGAGCTTCACAATGACTCTTCAGGAACCTGTGGGTGACTTCATGGAAACTGCATCCATGCTTTATACAGTCTATGACCCCTGACCCAAACCAAGCAACAAACACGAGCCAGTCAGAGGGACACTGGGTCATTTCGGACATTTTTTGGGCTGTTGGGAACAATAGGCAGTGGCCTTTCTAACAGTATCTGAAACCTTTTTTTTTTCCAATTGTGGGGTGTGCATCTTGCAATTTATTTTTGTATTTTTATTTTTCACTCTAAGATGTCCTAATCATTTAGCTTACAAGAAAAGGTCCTTGAAGTTACGAATATTACTGCGTGGGATGATCTGAAATACCATGCTGCATAAATGTGTACCTGGTTAGACGAGTTTTCGAGGCAGACAGATCTGCACAGCACGGATGTGAAGCAAGCCAGGATTTGAACTCAATCGAGACCTTCATGTCTTCTCACAGGTTTCTCCTCTCACTTAGCGTCTGTACAACTGAGTCCAACACCATGAATGTCTCTGAGAGAGAGAGGAACTGTCCAAAAAATGCCATTATCCCCATCTGTATCTGATTGGTCACATCGACGCAACTACAGAGAGGTCAATGAGGGAGTGAGATTCTACCAGAAAGAGTGTATTCAACCTATTTTTCACCCCACCTTCGAGTGGGGCCGTGCGGAATAGGTGTAATTACTTTTCTCTTCAAACATGGGCAACACGTTGCGGTTTATGTGGAGCATAATTAGGCCTTAAGAATGATAAAGGTGGACATTGTCTCATCGTAACAGGTGCAACCAAGCTAACAAGAGAGTGATGAAGATTTCAAATAGGCGCAGCATGTATGCACAAAGTCCTGAAAAGAAGTCTAATATGTCAAATGGAGTGGAAACACCTGTGTGAGTGTACCATTGGTGTATAGGGGATTTAAATCTAGCTCTATTAGAGTCTTTGCTTTCACTGTTTTTGTCCTCTATCTCTCAAAGGGGTTTTTCTGTGCTTTATTAAGCTGCTTTTCCGAGTTCCAGCCTGTTAATCAATCCACTCCACCTGCCATTTTCTTTTATTGACTCCCTAATGGTGGAGGAGCTATCTTCTCTCACCATCCAGATCTGCAAAGTGACTCTCCATTTTCAGAAAGAATAAGTTCCTATGACGCAAAAGACATTCCTCATCTCCCCACCAAATCACATTTTCTTTGTTCTCCTTTTCATTTACTTTCTTTGACAAATCCTTTGTGTTTGGTTTTTCCGAACACCTTACCCCTCACATGGCGCTTAGAAAACTGCATGGTAACAGTGCAAGGCTCTGACCTTGCAGTCCTTTTTTTTTTTCTTGCTTATTATTTCAGTCATACAGGATCTGGAGCTCACTCTACTGTTCCATCCAAGCTAATTTACTCTGAATAAGAGTGCCAGCTAAATGCCTCAAGAGCAAAATGGAAAATGCTGGCCTGCAGACAGGGAAAAGCTGGTGGGTGGCGAGGTGTTGAAATACAGCGTTCGCATGTATTAATGCAAGAAGCCAGCCAGAGTCTCGGCTCCACTGTGAGCAAATGAATGGACCCACACCTAGAACACCATTCTGGGTATAGTTTGGAGGTTTGGATTATTAGTTATAATATGAACAAATACATCATTAAACATCATTATCAGTGCAGAGATCAACAACAGGCATGAATGAGTGACATCCTGCAGTCACTGCTCAAAGTAAAACCACATATGAATCAAAGCATATCTGCAGCTGAAGATTATTTTCATTCTCGCTTAGAAAGAATCACAGCATTAAAGAGCCCAAGGTGACATCTTCACATTGTTTGATTTGTCCAATAAACAGCCCAAAACCTGAAGATGTTCAGTGTACTGAGAAAAAAAGAAGCAGATTCAATTTGAGAAGCTGCATGTTTGGCATTTTTCATTGATAAACAACTTAAATATTGAAAAAAATGTCAAATATGATTCATTTTCTGGCAAGTGACTAACCAATTAATAGCGTAAAAATTTCAGTACTAAATCAAAACTCTGCTCCTGAGACGTGATTTTCAAAGTTTTCTCCGATGCAATTAAAGGATAATTCAATATTTCTTATTTTTGTACTTTTGCCATCTGTTTGGGGACTTAAAGCAGCCGTAATCTCTCCTCTTATAATAACAATGTCAATATGAAAGCGGCTGCTTGTTGTGATGAACCTGAATCTGCAGCGCTCCTCGGCTTTATGGAGCTTTATAGCCAGTTTCCGATCATTGTCGTCAGGCCTGCAGCTTAACAGTTTTGGTTCACCCTCACTTCTCTCGTAGCAGCAGGCAGCTGTTTCTGAAGAAATGTTCCAAAAACCCAAAGTATACTACCTGCACGGGACGATGCAGCAGACACACAGATACAGCTGGTGAATATAGCGGCGCATTCAGCCGGTAAAGGACCATTGTGAAGCTCAGTGGCTCTGGCTGTTGCCATCTTGACAGTGTCTGAAGCCTCCAGACTCCTGGCTAATCCTAAAATGGACAAAGAGGTGGAGCATGGGTGGAGCTGAGTCACGCCGAAAGAAGCCTAGTTGCTGAAACCTAGTGGCTGGCTGTCACTCAGAGCAGCCATTCCCATAAATATGTAGAACGTTAAGCTTTAATATAATTTTTAAAGTGAGTTGAATAAAAATTCAACAGCCTGTGCAGTCGTCATGAACAGGGAAATTAACATGTTTATATCTGCTGTTAAGTTCGGCATTTTAACATGGCAGCCTATGGGGACTGACTCACTTTTGGTGGCAGCCTCAAGTGGCCATTCAAAGAACTGCAGTTTTTAGCACTTCTGTATTAGCTTCATGTTTCAGCCCCAGAGGGCCCAGCCACTTGGTTAAAGCAAAAAACTCACATCATAGGGTTTGGAAAAGATCCTGTTTGTGGCCACAAACACAGCTGGAAAATGCTTCTGGTGTTGTATCTGAAACTGTTCAGCAGTTCCCAGTAAAGACTGGGACAGACAGTTTGGGAAATAATGTTTTTTGAGGGGTTTGTTTAAAATCTGTCTGGTCATCTGATTGCTTACTTCTTGCCCCGCTGAGCTTCTTGTTTGCGATGTATCCATGCTGCAGCAGATCACTGCAATTAAACCTACCGTGAGGAACAAACAGTGACGTATCACCACATTTTAAATGGTAACTGTTATGCAAACAGTTATCTATTCAGAGATCCAGCAAATACGGAGCAACATCAGTGTTCATTTGAAGTTACGTTGCTGACCACCCAGCTAATGAAAGGCCAGTATTTACACTCTTTGTGGCTGTGGAGTCGGTCTCCATGGACTACATTATGTCCATTATTTCTGTAAAACTGTTGATTATAGCCACTTTAACTTGGTGTGTACAGTATAATTATAGCTGATGGGTAACTATGAAAATCAGACCCAGGTTGTCCGAGGCACGTCCAAGCCTGTGGTGAACTTTGCATGAGCTTTATGAGTCATGTGACATGAATTATCCATTACAGGTGTGCAGAATTAGCAGACCTGCAGTCATTATTTTTACTGTTTAATTTTTAATGCTGCGGTTATGTATGGCTATTCTTTTTTTCCCTTGCAGTTTAAGGTCAGACCGTTTCTTTTTAATATCAGCCACAGTTTTGTCTTCCTGCTGCAGCTTGGCAGTGGTGACACACGGCCAAGCTGCACGTTCGGCTTTGTTTGTCAGCTCACGGTTTAGTCCACTGAATAACACGTGTTGCTGGACTTCAGTCTCCCAACATCCTCCAGAAAGTTTGCTTTTCTATTTTGGGCCATGATTATTTGTGACTAAACCCTCATTTATGCTGGTATTATATAAGAGTTTCTCAAGGCAGGTGCTGCCGGTTTAAGGTGATTTGATATTTATAGATCACAGATGTGTAAGTTACAAATGGGACTCTTAGAACCTGCTTAAGCAAGGCTTGTTAGGCTCAGCATCCTTTATGAATCGAGCATAAGCACACCGTGGCAAATGATCTTAAGACTAAGCATAAATCTATGAACATTTTTTATAAATGAGGCCCCAGAATCTTCCTTTAGCGCTGCAGGAGCAGTCAGATTCAAACACAAAGAAAAGTTGCAAATGCTCTATACTGACTGCCACTCAGCCCACTGGGTCTCATCTTTCTGACATGGAGCACTGAGAGCAGCTCTGCCATTAGAGACGGAAGAAGAGAAGCATGTTGCGCTGACTGGAGTGTGGGCCTGTCAATCACCGCTAACAGCTGCATTTGGCATTTCAGTCAGGTACAAAAAGTGTGTTTGGTGCCAAAGTATCTCAAGTCAGACAGGCATTCAGACAGTGTGCATGAATAACAAAAAATTCATCAGAGTAAAGTGGGAATAACAGGGAAGAGGATGAGGGGGGTAAACATAGTTCAGGATGGAGCCACAGTCGTGTTGTTATGACTTCAGAAAAAGAACATACTTACGTCTTCAAGGTTCCCCTCCACCATCTGTTCTCCGGCTGCCGTGACTCCTGGCTTCTTCTCCCACACTCACATACGCACACACACACACTCACCACTCAACATGCCCTTCCAAATTCATTAGCATATAAATAACTCATACAAACACAAAAACACACACCAAGGCAATGGTGCCATTACACAGATGCCTTTTCCAGTAGTGTTAAGAGGTGAATGTAGAATATTAGTGGGTATAAGCAGACTGCGGTGGTGTCCATTAGTGTGTGTGTGTGTTAGGTGTTGTTCCAAACCTGATGAAAAGGCTTTTAGGCTAATTACATGAGAAGAGTGTGTTGCTACCTGGATGAATTTTAATCTCGTCTCTCCCTTCCTCATACAGCCGAACATTATGTGCAGACACACACTGCACAGGTTCAGTACACTGCCACTGCAGCTGGACACTTAAGTCATGGAAGCATTTTAACAGAATAACTTGTTCTTATGTGCTTATGTGTGTGTGCCGTCACGTCTTCCACAACACTAAAGTCCCTGATTGAGTGAGTAAAGAACATTATGTCTGAGCAGGACTTGGTTCATTGCTTATATGTTGCTTGCTGACCGTGCATTTCATTCACCACCTCTCGCTTCCTTTTCTGTTTCAATGAGGGTTAAGAGGACATTTCTTTCAGGAGAGGTACCTTTTTTTTTTTTTTTTTTTCTTAAAATCTGGTCTAACAGCGCCCTCTGTCCAGAGAAAGGTACAACTGCAACATTTTTGATCTGACATTTAAACAGTTTTTACTGTTGATCTCTAATTTCAAATATACAAAATCAAATCAGGTCAGTTTTATTGATTGAGCCTAAAACTGTGAACTCGCCTTAAAGGGCTTTACCATCTGTATAACAGAGAGCTTTGATCTGGATGAGCAAAAACTCGCAAAACATGTGCACAAACAAAACCTTTAGCAGGAAGGAACAACAAGAAGAGCCACAGCGGAGAGATGCCTCTTCAGAATAAATGCAAATAAAACAATACAGGCTCAGAGGTAGAGAGGTCGTCCACTGATCACAGGGTTGGCAGTCTGAATCCCACCTCCTCTTGTACACATGTTGAAGCATCTGTGGACGAGAGACTGAAACCCAAATTGCTTCTGATGGGCAGGCGGCTGTGTGCGTGAATGGTGTATAAATTTAGCCATTTGCTATCTCTAACTTAGAATATTAAGTGTAAAAATGTTTTGAGTGAAGATTGTGGAGCAGAGAAGTTGAACATCTTCCAGCTGCTGCCAAGAAAAGCCGGGACGTCAATCACAAAACCTCATTTCAACCACGAACATCTGCAGTAAAATACAGCCAAAACACTAAGAACTTTATTTTGAGTGGCACGTCTGTTGAATCAAGAAAATCCTTTTGATGATGCAATTTTGCATTTCTGTGTAGAGTTAAGTGGTCTGGCCTCATTTAGACACACTTAATATGGGGAAATGAGTTAGTAAATTAATTTCACATTCAGTTTAGTCATTTTGTGCTTCAGGTTTGAGGATTAAACTTTTTTTTTTTTTTAGTTTTCTGAGGAAATGTGCATTCAACAAATTCTTGCATTCCAGCTTCTCCTCATGCATCTAGTCAAAGCTCAAATGCATGGCCCCTTTTGTTGCTATCCTAATATTTGAGTTGTATTAAAAATATTTTTCTCCCTGTGCCCTCAGAGAGCGCTCTGCATTCGAGGTTTCAAGGCAAAGTAAAACCTGAAGAAGTTTATCTTGATAAAATCCAACTAAAATCAGTTGACTTAAGACTGAAAGTTGTGAAGTCAGACACGTAACAGATCTTTTGAAGACCCAGAGCTGCTCCAGTGGGACGCGGTGCTCAACCACAAGCACGTTCAAATCCTCAATCCTCTCGCCATGTCTGTCTCAATCATTTTTATGTCTCAAGGTGATATTGAGACGAGAAATGAAGGCTTGGTTTGGAATTACAGCAACAGTTTAAGGCTGCAGACAGAAGCACAAAAGGCCTTTTCGTAGTGTGTATATCACAAAGCGGTGCTTTAATGGACCTTTTTTCACTGACATTTTGACATGTCACGGTGGGGAAGCACAGGTGTAAATAAAATGATTAGTAATGAATTCAGTCTGCAGCAGCTGCATCATTGTCAGGATGCTGTTATTGTGCGTGCCGCCTCACTGTCTTCACTGACTGGGACGTTTGAATAGAGCAGAACCATCATTAATGTCATTAGTGATGTGTTTCTTCCTGCTATGACAAGTCAAACTGTCAACTGTGAGCACAATAAAACAGCTGTATTCTTGTAGGCTCACATCAGTCTGCACTCTTAAGTTTTGGCTGTTGGGGTTTAATTCAGAGTTATTGGCCGTTTTTCATTAAGCTCCACAGTCTAATGGAAGGAGCCATCAAGGTTATACAGGATGTAAACTGATATGAGGACATCATTTTCTATTTGTTTTATGAAAACATTCATTTTCTGAAGAGCAAAATGTTTTACGCCTGCAGTTTATCCGTCCCTCTAAGTGAAATCTGATAACAGAGACAGCTTTTACAGAAATGTGTCCTCCAATTTGATTCTGTCATCTTTAATTACAACAGGCGTGATAAGAAAGTGCCTAAAATCTATTAAACTACCATTAGTTTGGGGAATTTAAAACATTTTTAGACCATTCCATCAATTTACTGCATTAATCATACATTTGTTGATTTCACAGCCTTCAATTCGCTGTTTCATTTTTTTTTATTCAGTTGTGATGAATTAAGGAAAAACAGTGGAATATCCAAAATATTCAGTGCAATATTACACCAAAACCCATCTGTAGTTATTTTTAATGGCTGAATAATTGATATTCAGGGACTGTGTTCTCTGCTTTGATGACATCTGCTTCCCTGGCTTTAGCAACAACTGACATCTTTTTTGATGTAATCCTTTTCTTTACATCTCTGCAAAAGAATAAAGGATTTCATATGAACAGACAAAACTCAGACGACGCTTTGCACAAGAAAATTAGTTTTATGGTGCTGGTGACTAAGTAATGTTTAGGCGAGGCCATGCCAGTTCAGTCGTACCCAAATGGATTCTATCTGATGGACCTCACTCCTCCTCACAACTGCCCACCTCCATTTCTGCTGCTTCATCCAGCTGGCTGCTTCTACCGGGTCCACTTCCCTTGGCTCACAGTCCCCATAAACAGCAGACATTTGGTGGGCAGAAAGGAGTCTGCTGGAGTGCTCGGGGTCTGCGGACCCAACTGGCGCGTGTGTGAGGCAGATTATTCTTGTCATGAAACTGGCCCTGAAACAGCCTGGATCGTGTGGCTGATTAGTTTCTCTGGCAGGGAGGCTGTGAAGCAGAGGGTCTCCTGTTTCCTTTGCTGAGTGAGAAGCTCGAGTTCTCCGGGGATTTGGACTGGTTTGTAGAGGCATGGATGATTTGGCCTGTTTGGCTGTTTGACAGAGGAGATGAGAGTAAGTGTGGAGACATTGTGATGATGGAAAGAGACACTGGTTGAGGAATCAGCTCGGAGAAAAAGTTTTACTGAGACCACACGTACTTAAACACATTCACACCTGAAAACTGCCAAGTTCAACTCTGCAAACAGAATAAGCAGATATTTACAAAAATCAATGAAGTCGATGAGGTCAAACAGTAAATATACTGTCTTTTTACCGTTTTCAATTGAGTATATGTCAAAAAGGATTAGCAAGTTGTTCCAGTCTGTTTTTTCATGTTTCGGACAGCAGGGTTGTAAATTACACAGATTTTATAGAGTGGCTTGAAGCACATTACATTAGGTCTGCACCATATTCATTTGTATGAATTAACCTGGCGGGGGAACAGTTGCATACAGGTTTTGGTTGAACGCTTTGAGATTGTTGCATTTTTAATGTGCATTAATATTTGTGCTGCTGATTGAAGCTCTGCCTGTGAAGGAAAAGACGTGCTCAGTTTGGTGAGTTGGAGCATTTCAACATGAAATTGGATTTTCATTGTTGTTTAGCCCGTGCCAACACAATCGAAGTGAATGTTGAAATAGTGCTAGTTTGTGCAGTAATTAAGATAATAGTCTTTGTTTAAATCACTCGACTCTGCTGTCAGACCTCCTCTCCAAAGCGCTGAGGCTGAAAAAGCCCCCAGGTTCTCCACTCACCAAGTCAAAGGATCCAGGAGACACCAAGTGGCTTCAATGATGGAAACTAATCAAAAACACTTCACCGTCACTCATCCAATCGGGAAAGGATTAAATAAACTCAACGTCACTTTGCTGTCGAACCCTGTTCAGGCGCTCGCAGACAGCGGGGTGTCGGCCCTCTGCTGCGCCCTCTGGCGTCCCCCGGCGGTGATCTCCGGTAGAGCACCGGCGCCCTCCTCCTCAGCTCGGCCGTCCCACCGCCGCCCGGAGGAGCCGCTCTCACTCCGCTGCCCAAGTTCACAGACCCGCCGGCTGAGTGTGGAGAGTTTGGATAGGCTGTCCCGGCGCGTGAGTGTGTGTCTGTTTTACTATTGTTACGCTTTGGATGGACAGATTGACTTCTGGTAAACTTCAGATCATATTCTCCGGCCTGGACGGACTCATTTAAACTTTTTTTTTAATTAACTTTGTGAACATCTGCGGGCTTTGTTTCCTCTCTATCCAGACTGATTTATGTTCATGGCGCGGTCTAACCAAGATGGACACGGGCTGTCTGCCGGCTGGAGACTAGATAACGGCTTCGCTCATTACATCTAAATGTAGACTTTACTTAAGAATCCGCTGAAAACGTTTTCTTAATCAGCTGGATGTAACCGGACTGGGCCATTTCCACCCCAGAGGTCGCATCCTATAATGAACATTTTCCCTCTGAAGTTTCGCTGAACTTTTCCCACGACATGTCGGGAGTGGTCCGCACCCTGAGCCGCTGCCTCCTCCCGGCCGAGGCCAGCCGGGACCCGGGCAGCAGCAAGGAGAGGAGCCGGGAGAGGGACGCGGCGCAGGAGCGGGAGGCGCGGCGCAGGAGCCGGGAGATAGACGCGATGCTCGCCCGGGAGAGGAGAGCCGTCCGCCGGCTGGTGAAGATCCTGCTGCTCGGGGCCGGGGAGAGCGGAAAGTCGACATTCCTCAAACAGATGCGCATCATTAACGGGCAAGAGTTTGATAAAAAAGCGCTTCTGGATTTCCGGGACACCATCTATGAGAATATACTGAAGGTAAGAACAAGTTCAATGGGAAATAAAGCGCTTGAGGCCTAAAAAGGAAACTTTACAGCCCTGAGTCCAAAGTTTACAACAACCTGATTTATATTCTGTACTGTGAACTCCTGTTTTTATCCTTTTGTTTTTATTGCAAATTGACCTTTTGTTAGTTAAGAACGCATAAAACCTTTCAAATCATGTTAAATGATTAAAGCATGTGTGAGACACTGACATTTAGGAGACTTTATCGACCAGATCAGAAAGATTAGGCGATTAATCAATGAATCTTTGGGGATAGATTGACTAGAGCTGAAACAATTTGTCAGTTAATCAACTAGAAAGGTAATCAGTAACAAATGTCACGATCAATCATTTATTTAAGTTATTTTGCAAGAAAATATTGCCAATGATCACTGGTCGCAGCTTCCCTGATGTGAAGATTTGGTGCTTTTATGACGGGAATATATTGGAGTTCTGGACTGTTTCTTCACAAGGAAGCAGATGTCCAGTTAGGCTCTGGGAAGTCATGATGGCCATTCTTCACTATTTCTCACATTTTATGAACCAAACGAGTGTTAATTAATCAACATAATAATCAGCAGATTAAGCAGTGGTAGAAATAATCATTATTTGCAGCCCTAATATTGACGTTTTCATCCCACAGTTGAGGAACTGAAACAAACAGAGAGGTTTTGTTGACATAGTGCATATTTTTATCCTGAAGTGTGTGTGTGTGTGTGTGTGTGTGTGTGTTTGTGTGTGTGTGTGTGTGTGTGTGTGTGTGTGTGTGTGTGTGCGCGCGCGTCCCTTTGTTTGCTGTCATGGCTGGGCCTCCTTCACCAGCTAACAATACCAGTCTATTCCTGAGGGATGAGCACATCCGCCCTGAGTGCCACACAGCACAGACAAGGATGATAAGAGCCTGCACTTCTGCACAGACAAGGCAGCAGTTCACAATGCCCTCCCCTGAACAGCAGCATACAGCGGCGGAGCTGTCTCAGGCCACAGCATGAGAACAGGACACCCCCGCCCCCGTACACACATTTCACCACCTCCTATCCCGCTGAAGAACACAATGCGTGATGTGTACAAGGACACAGGAGAGGCAAAATTTCAAGAAATCACATGACTGGATGTGCAGGATTTGAGCCTGCCCACAGTCAGGGTAGCATGTGCATTTGAACCAACATGGAAAATGTTAGGGTCGCAATTTATCCAATAATCAATACGTTTACAAAATATCAGAAAATAGAGAAAGACGCAGGAAGTGATGTTGCCTGATTAATTGTTTTTTGTCCGACCAGCAGTCCAACTCCCACAAATATTCAATCTACATTCAAATAAAAACAGCACCAAACAGCAGTAAGATGATAACTTCCAGTCCTGATTGGTTATTTATTTCCTTGTCTATGTGTTTCTGTGAAATATCTGAAAAGACTGCAAAGAATCTATCATCATTTCTCAGAGTGCAAGTTAATATCTGGCTTGTTTGGTTGATTGTCTGAAAAATAACGAAAAACCCCAAAATGTTCAGTTTATTGTAAAAAAGAAATGAGAAAAAAAAACAGCTAATCTTCACTTTTAACAAGCTGAAACCAGCGACTCGATAAATGATGAAGACAAGTAGATTGTGGGAATAGTTGCTGATTCATTTTATTGTTAACTGACTAATCGCTCAACGCCTTAATACTTGAAACTGTTTTACCCTTTTGTTTCCCCATAAGCTGTTAAAAGCATCTTTTCTCAATTAATCGATTAATCTTTAGGTGATGTCATCAGATTACTAATCATTCATCCAACCGACAGCACTGAACCCGAAGATGTCCACAATCACAAAGACAAAGAAAAGCAGCAAATCAACAAGACATTTTGTGCTTTTTGCTTGAAAAATCACCAAAAAGACGATCAATTATCAAAACAGCCTTCAGCCTCATCCTTTACATTCGCACACCGACACTCCAGCTGCACCACCCCATCAAATCTGAACATTCCAGATGTTTTTTGCATCATTTTATGGACATATCCCCAAAATTCAGACATATTTTGGTTATTTTTGGATACGCTGGCTCTCCAGTAGAGACAATATTTGGCTGCACAGCAGAAATGTTGTTGATGTTGACATAGCTTCAGCACTAATGACTGAAAAGCGAAATTATTTTAAATATATCATGAAATAAAAACAGTGTATTGGCCTCGAGGAGAAGATATGGGAGTCAGTCGTAACGGCACATCCTACTCCGCACAGACATTCAATTATAATGGAAGTACAAATGGCTAAGAGACACTGAATTCACCATTTGTGCAGAATTAGTAGAAACATTAACCAAACCTTAAAATGTGTGCCATGATTCAGTGAGTAAAGCTGGGATCCGCTGGCGTATTAAGCGGGATATTACCTGAACAGAAGTGTCTGTGGTTTGGGGCGTTGGTGAAGGATCAGCCTCACCTGCCAGGCGTAGAGGATTCCCTCCATCCCCCCTTTCATGGGAACCTCGTGATAGAGAAAGAGAACAAAGCTTGAAGGAAGGAGGGATAAACGGAACACACAGGTGTGTAGTATAATCAGGCTTATAAGAATAAATGACAGAGGTGGAGTTCAGGTGTGGTCCCCCTGCTTGAATGTCCGTAATTACACCTCCAGCAGTGAGGGATAAATCTCTGCAATAATCCCTGCCAGAGTGGATTTATTCGTGTGCCTCCAATGAAAGTGAAACGAAATGTGAAACTGATCTAAAGGCCTCATGCATCAAATGTAGGTTAACCTCGCTCACCTGTGCTCATGACGCTTTTGAGTTCTCCTTATCTCCACTGCTCTGACCGTCCTCGTTTGTCAGCCATCACTGTTTAACCAAGTGCTCTCCCAAACGCACATCAATCAGCGGGGAAAACCCAAGTGCACAGTTTGAACAGCTTGTTTGTCTAATGCAGACTTTTCTCGGTCGCTTATCTTCCAGCTTCCTTTAATTATCCCTTTAAGTAGCTTTGAGGTTGGAAAAATCATCTTATCCCACAGAGTACGGCCCCGTCTTTATTAGCTCAGTCCAGCTCCTCGTTTAAGCTGCTGAAGCCTCAAAACTCAGCATTCTTGGCATCTTCAGGAAGATTTTAAAATAAAGCTCAACACCGCGTGCACTGGTTGAAGTTTATGGGCTGAAGACTCACTGCTTGTTTGTTACAGTGCAGAGAAAGGGCCACCGCTTACCTACCTGCATACTGCATTTTAGCAGTTTTTGATCTGAATTGTACTCTAACTGCACAGCAGGGATGTTTTCTGCCTCCCCATGAGTGTTAGAGGAGGACGGCAGTGACAACATCGATGCAGGAAGAGAGCTACTTTATAATTACAAAACAGTGATAGATGAAACAGCTTTCTTCAGTCCCAGCCGGCTGCCAGCTGCTGTTATAATAAAGCCATTGACCATGTCATGACTGTGACAAGTCTTCAGTTCAGACGTCAGATTTTCATGTTTTTCTAGCCCCATGCGGTCAAATACTACTGAGGGCCAGTGACACATAAGACAAACACCAAGAGCCGACCTGTCTCCCCTTTGAAGAGCGTTTCCCTCCCTTTCAAGTAGTGTTTCCCATAGCCTTGCCCTCTATGGTTGGCCTTAAAGAGCCAGTACAGAACAAAATCATTTGCAAACAGACTGTGTTTACTGACAACAGTTTTCCAGAGTGGTCCTGTAGTCCATGTAGTATTCTCCTTCATCCAATCATGTGTTCACAAAGCGATGAACCTCGTTCCTTCCTCGCTTGTGAACAACTGAGCCTTTCCACGATGTCCCTTTCATTCCCAATCATGACACTATCACCTGTTACCAATCAACCTGTTTACCTGTGGAATGTTCCAAGCAGGTGTTTTGGATCATTCCACATCTTTCCCAGTCTTTAGTTGCTCCTGACCCAACTTGTTTGAAAGGTGTCACTGCATTAATTTCAGAATAAGCAGATATTTACAAAAATCAACGAAATGTATGAGGTGAAACATTAAATATATTGTCTTTGTACTGATTTCAATTGAGTATATGTGAAAGAGGATTTTTATATCGCTAACTTTTTTAGAATCAGGGTTAAAGGATTAAGGTGAACTATATTTCACTTCATTACATGAAGGTCATCTGAGTGCTGCACCTGAATAAAGGTTAAGGCATCAATATAATGCTTCTGTGAAGCAGCTTATCCAGAAGGCAAGGTAGGGAAATGGACAGTTGATGCTTTTTTTCATCGATCGAGTAGCTCAGGTGTTATATTCAAAGCAAATACCTGCTAAACACGACACGGCCTTGTCATATTTCCCAGTTGATGAGGATCACAACAATAAAAAAGTGACCAGCTCACATCAGATTGAAGGACTCTGGGGTTGTCCTCCAAATCTGGGCAAAAAAAAAGGATTCATTTCTTGGCAGTAATTTTGAGGGGCCTTTGAAACAGGTCAGACCCGGTCAGCTTGGCTGAGGTTTGGTGTATTTAGCGTAGACATGTAGACACACTTGCTGACTTATTACAGACCAACAAGGAGGACAAACAGGCTGGCTGACCAGCAGGAAAACAGACGGGATACAGGAAGAGAGGCAGACAAGACCACAGAGGAGGATTATGCAACAAATACACAGATTAGCAAACTGAGAATGTACAGGTTGGCTCACAGATGCGCATGTAGAGGGTTACATAGACAATAATCATGAGTCGATGTGACTCAAAGCTCACTCACAGTGACTCTCTCTGAAACTTCACAGCTGGCACGCCGGTGTTCGATCTACATGTGTGTCAGATTATGGATACGAGTGTGTCTTTGTGTCAGACACTGGTTTGTTTTTGCCAGCCTTACTCATTCCTACGGCAAAACACAAACATTAATTCTGGCAAAAAAACGTTGTAAATGAGGGATCAGACTTAAAAACACTCCAAACCACTTAGTCACAAAGCAGCATCTCAGTCAGACTGCACACACACACACAAGGCCACACACCACAGACACACACACACACACACAGTCGCTGCATTAGTGAGAAATTCTACTAACTGTCAGGTCTTATTTTCATTTTATTGTAATTGCCTTGTGCATCTATTTTAAGAGGGGAATCTCTCTTTGTGTTCGCTCGCCTGATATTTCTTCCAGATTCTTTCCTTGCTCAGGGGTTTCTAGAGGATTTTCCTGGTCTTTGTAGAGACAAAGTTGAGCCGGGTTGGCAGCTGTTCATGTTGTGGGCCCGTAAGCCTGCTGAATGCGATATTAAGCTGTACAAATAAACCTGACCAGACTTGAGTGTTGCACAAACGTTAGCTGGTCGTGATGACTCACCGCACACATGTACTCATAACCCTTAACCTGCTGTGACCTTTGAAACACTTCAAAGTTCGCTGATATTGTTTACTGTGGAGCCCTCCGTTGTTCCGATCAATAAATCAAACAAACCATCAGCAGCGACATTAGAGTAAACTATTAAGACGGGTCACGACATGTTGAAATGGAGCAATGAAAGGGATTTTAAAAAGTTTAATGAAAACAGAGAAAAGAAGACAGATAGAAAACACTGAATGTGTGTGTGTGTGTGTGTGTGTGTGTGTGTGTGTGTGTGTGTGTGTGTGTTGGTTAGTTTGATCAGTCAGCAGGAGACCTCCCACATGGATCAGTCCACATGGTTCTCTTCAGAAAACCACCAGCAGCCACACATGTACATGTTTAAGTGTGGGTGTGTGTGTGTGTGTGACTATATATTGCTCACATTGTGGGGACTCGCCATACTTGTGGGGACAAAATGCAGGTCCCCATAATGTAAATGATTAAATTTGGATAAGGTTAGGTTAAGGTTCTGGTAATGACGCGTGTGTTTGAGTGTGTGTGGGTGTGTGAGGACCTGTATTACTCATGCAGTGGGGACATCTGTTTACACAGTCACATTGCGGAGACTCGCCTTCCTCATGGGGACAAAGCTCAAAGCCCCATTACGTCGGTCCTTAAATTTTAGCGCGAAGAATTGGGTTAAAGATCCAGTGATCAATGGCATCTAGTGGTGAGGTTGCAGATTGCAGCCACCCTCCTCACCCTCTTCTACGGTGGCCGCAAAGAATACAGACGTGCTTCCTGTCCTCTCTGGGCCACTGTAGAAACATGGCAGTGCAACACGGTGGGCTCCGTGGAAGTGGACCCGTTCCCTCTGTAGATATAAAGAGCTCATTCTAAGGTCACTAAAACACAACAGATCTTATTTTCAGGTGATTACAGAGAAATGAAAAGTCATGGCTGTAGTTATGGTTAGGGTAATTCTCCAGGAAATGACTGTAAGTCTATGTAATGTCCTTAAAGTGATGGAAATGCAGCGTTGATGTTTTCCCCAGGGTGACAGCACGTGCTGTCTGGGGTTTCTTTTACTCGGTGTGGTCAGGAAATATTTGTACACATAGTGCAGACATTAGAAAGAGCCTCTGTTACAGCACATCAGGCCTCTATACAACATGCACTGACTGTGTGATTCTGCAGGGCATGCGTGTGCTGGTGGACGCCCGGGACAAGCTGGGCATCAGCTGGCAGAGCTGCGAGAACGAGAAGCAGGGCATGCTGGTGATGTCGTGGGAGGGACGCGTGGGCGGCTCGGGGGTCGAGCCGAGCGAGTTTCAGCTGTACGTGATGGCACTGAGTGCGCTGTGGGCGGACACCGGCATACAGGAGGCCTACGCACGGCGCTCTGAGTTCCAGCTGGTGAGTAGATTAACACACAGTTTCCCCCTTTTATTTCCCCTTAAGTAGCTTCAAGACTGTTAAAATTGTCTTTCTTCATTTCATTAACATATATATATATGTATTCTGTATCTGTTTGGTCCGAGTCTTTATTGATGTTATATGATGAATATGGTGAATGTAGTGCAAATATTTTGATGCCTTGTGCATCAATTTTACACAGTTTCTCCAAATTCAGATTCACATGTTTGTTATCTTCGGAGATCGTAGCATCTGCAGTAGATTTTAGAATAAAGCTCTGAGGGTTTGAACAATGTTTGTACTGATGGCTGCTTGTTAAGGGTGATGTGGATGGATGGATGACTGTGCCCCGTAACAGTTTAAAGATATAGTTCCATCAAAAAGGATATTTCTTTTACAGTTCCATTGTGCCTGTTTTAACAAGAAACACTTTAACACTATCAAACCATCCTTAAAGCGTCTTAAACTACTAATGCAGCAGTCTCGTGGGTTAGGGATAGTCATGTATTTATGGTGAAATATTTCAAAATAAAGCTCTTATGCTAAATCCGCTCATGACTGTGTTAAAAACCAGCAGAGTAGAACAGATGTCAGAAAGTCAGCTACAGGTTAAAACTGAACTTTGACCAAGAGCAGCATCAATGTTTTTGCCGTCTGTTCCTGAAATAGTCCCGCATCACCTCAGTGATGTGAGCAATCGAGAGCAGCACATATCTGCATACTGTTTAACTGATTTTCCACAGCCAGGAGTCACGTAGCTAATAATAACTGACAAGCTCACAACTTCAGAGGAATTAACTGGATAATATCACAGATGGTTTTACCCTTCAGCTTAAGAAAGACGTGATGGAGAGCGAAGCCTGTGGAAATATTTTATTGTGTTTCTGAGCAACTTAAGTTTTTTGTTTTTTGTTTTTTTTTTGGAGACTTACCAAAGATGTAATTATTTTTCTCTTGACTGGAAATGGAGCTGCTGAAGTGGAGCCTTGTGGACTTTCATCTGCCACGCTACACTGCACTGTTTTCACTGCATAACTTCACATAGATAGATCAATAGATAGAAAATAAGGCTGTATTTTATTGAAAAATTGACAAAGTGTCTTTAAAGCAGGATTTGATAAAATGGTGCCCTTACTCATCCAAATATCAAAGCACGGTTCAGTAAATTGATTGAGTTTTGATGACTTGAAGGCCTCGAAATCAACATTAAAAAGGTATCATGAGGTGACTTGGGTAGCTGTGCGCTCTTGTTTTCTTATCAGTGAGTCGAGGGGATGGAGGAAGTGAACGGTAACAGGATGAATCCGGAGCTTTATTCATAGACCACTCCTTGAGCATGACTTGAGTTACAATTCATTACCTCCTCTGCAGAGGTGATTTTCAATTTATTTTTGCAGGACAATATTTAGGGGCATTCAATATTTGATAGGACAAATTTGATTATGTATGGATGAGAGCATCTCTCTGCGTACAGTAAATCTTAGCGATGAAGCTGCTCTAATCAATATTTTTATATGAGCAATGGATCAAATGACCCTCTGTGTGCTAGCTACCCATGCCAAACCGCAGACAGACAAAGTTAACAAACTAGCTGGTGAACATAGTGGACAGTTCGCAGCAAGAGTCAGATATTTGTCTCAGGAGTTGGTGGAAACCAAAAGAGAGCAAAAAGAAGAGTGAATATTGGACTTACATTCATCTACCGGCCACAAGCGCAACTTCAAATGAATAAAAATGATGCTGTGTCTGCTCAACGTGTACAACACATTTCCCATATCAACTTCATGAGGAGAGTATGTTTAGCTTACAGCTTTTTATAATTCCTCCAAGTGGCCACAAATCAGTGAATGCAAGGTTAAAAACATATTGAAATGCTTAATTATTCCATATAAAGATGTGAACAACCATGTATTGAGTCTTCTCTGGGTTCGATTCCAGCCAGGACCCTTTGCTGCATCCCCTCTCTCCCCCCATTTCCTGCCTCTCTACAGCTGTCACTTTCCAATAAATACAAAAACCCCAGAAAAAAAATGTCCATGTCTAGAAACAGTAACATCGGATACCTGGCAGCTCTTTTGCTGATGTTTTTTTTTCCAGATGCCTGAGTTCATCTCTGTCTCTGCTGCCTGAAGAGAACCAAACAAACTGAGACACGTTCAAAGCAGCCACTTATTGTAGTTTAAAGAACAGAGCAGCTGGAGAACCACTTGGTGTTACAAGTAACTCTTAAAGTGTCTACAAATATGCTGTGAAGGGCCAGACAGACTGTTAATGACACTTAATAGTTCAACAGAATGTCATGAATGATCACTAGCCGTATTGTCAACACAGTGAATGTCTCACAGCATCGGCATCGGCAGCTGGTCCTGTTGTCTGGTCAGTTTGCGTTGGCTGGAGCAGCATGTTTATTTGGACTTTATTGGACGTGATGCAGCAGCTCTACTTTCTGTTTGACCTTTTACCTTGTTAAACATTTATCAGTGATGAAACAATCTGCAGTCAGACAGAAGCCACTTCCGTCCCCTCTCACTTAACATACTGTAGGTGTGTGTGAGACAGTGCCCAGCTTAGAGTCACACTGCCTTGACTTATCTGGAGTCGTTGTATGATAAAGCTTGTATGGCACAGCTGTGCAGGCTTGTAGACTCCATTCTGGCTTAAAGGATAAATCCAGTGATATTCAGTATTATTCCTATTGTCAACAATGAAAAGACTGAAACCAACAATAAACTGAACAAGTACTGTCTGTGTATCCTGATATAGCTTTATCCTCATAGACCTCCATTATTGTCAGAAAACTATTAAAAACACGCACACTATTTTGAGTCAATCACACATACACATCCTGTTTCTGCAAATACTCACTAGCGTGTGTATTAATGTGTAGACAAAGTGACTTAGGCTGTTTAGTACATTGTTATGCAGTTTGCTAGCATTACAGCCAACCCAGTGGCTACTGTCTGTTGAATGTAGCATTGTTCAGCTGATTCTTTAATTTTGCAGGATGTCATTTTTCCCATTTGGCCACCAGGCTCCAAAAACCCACTGTACACCACCTGCTCAGCACCAACTCGGACCACAGTTAGCAGCTAGCTGCTGAACAGAGGAATCATGTAGCTGCTGTAGCACTAGGAGGTCAGGAGGTGGGGGAAACCAAAACAGAGCTAAAAGAGAGCAGTTATGCAGTTAGCTAGCATAACAGCTAACCCTCGGATGTATCATTAGAACTGGATACAACACTGGAGGCGGGGCTCCATTCATTGCTATGAACTTTGCTCAGTGGCGCATGAAGAGTGGCACACTTCCTGCTATGAAGAGATTACCTGGACACTGGCCCCAGAGCCATCCACCAGCCAAGCTGGCTGACTTTTGGACCAAATGGATCAATTTCAAATCAAGAATGAGTCATTTTGCAGGGTTTTGATCACTCAAAACAAACGCATCCGCCGTGTTTCACCCAGTTCTTTCACAATACAAGTCTAAGGGAAAAGGTCTTGCTGGGCCTGTGTGTGTCATGTGACGTCAAACTGGCTTCAAAGCCTAGCACACTTACTGGGGCTTCAGCTAACCCATTTGCTACTTGGCATTATTTGTTTGGATTTATGTAAAATTTTACTTAATTTGGAAAACATTACAAGGCTCATGCTGTTTGCCCTGATATACATTGTTTTTCCAGTGTCGTGTTTCCTGAATCTCCACACCAGAGGTGGTGACTACAAAGCTAGCATGAGTCAGAATTGCCACAATTATGAGACTGATGTTAAAAACTACAGGTTTTCCCTTGTGGCTCTGAGGCTGAAAATAGTTCCCAAAAATGCAGGATTTGCTCCTGTTTGGCTCCCATATGCTGAAAACTCCAGCACGCAGCTGTTGAAGGAAATCACTTTGCCTTTGCATAAAAATGAAAGTATATATTTGTAACCCTTTTTGAAGATTTACAGCTTCAGTGGGAACAAATGGCTTTGTTGGTTGAGTGTCACAGACAGGGGAACTGAAAAGTTTTGCGACATAGACGAACACAGCGGTTCTCAAACTGGGGGGCCTCTGCAGGGGGGTGAAGATGATTGAGGGAAAAATATGGAGTGAAGCTAAGTTGAATGAATATGATTGGTGTGGATCAAAATTCAGCTTGGATCTCTTTTTATGAGCTGCCTCTCTTCATTGTTGATGATTAATAAAAATTGTAGAGTGCGGGCATGAACTGTTTTTGGCTTCTGACGGAGGAAAAAGTTTGAGAAGCACTGGGCTAACACATTGTTGGTTTTGTTGACAGTAAGAAAAATAGAGAATAACGCCAGCTTCATCCTCTCAAAGTAAGAAAAACCAAAATGTCTACTGTGGAGTAAATGTGCTGAGTTAGACGCTCTCCGCCTCCCTCTTCTCTCCACTCTCCGAGAGGTTTTCCGGGGATACCGCAGTCAGCTTTTCCCAGGCACAGCTGGAGCTGGGCCACAGGCTGAAAGGGAGGGAGGAAGGAGAGAGAGAGTCCAGTGGGAGGAAGAAAGAAGAGGAGTGGAAAGTAAAGAAGAGCAGGGGATGAGAGAGAGAGAGAGAGAGAGAGAGAGAAAAAAACAGGGAAGAAGAAGAGAGATAGTAAGAGAAAAACAAACTGAAAGCAAGCACATGCAAGGATTTTGTTTACTAGCAGGGTTCTGTGTGTTCCCACCACACCCAGATAACACGCAGTTTGATATAGGATGCAAACACCAAAACCTCTTCTGCTTGACAAAAACAAGGCCGTATATCATGCTGTGACGGTAAACCGTTGCTGTTGTCTGCAGCAGCACAGACATCCTGAATAAAGGAGGTTTGCGTTAACCGTATAGGGAACTTTGAAGCCACACACAGATGTAAAGAGGCTATAAATGCTGACACACATGTACAGGCACACACAGACTTCAGCCTGGAAGTCTCTGCAGCTGCAACACTTTGTGGGTTCACGTATGAACAGTTTGTAACTTTATCTAGAGCCGTTTACAGAGTGGGAAAATCTTTTTCTGTGAATCCCCATGTCTGCGTGATGGCCCAAATACTGTAAGCATAACAGCCAAAAAGTAAGATCATATGTCCTGATAAACCTTCTCTCTTTCAGTTTGAGAATTAAAGGATAATTCTGGTTTATCATGACTCATTTTCAGTTTACACAACACAGCGCTCACTTAAATGATCTGGGAACATCAGCGCAAGAAACACAGGCTTTTCCCAGATTATCTCGACCTGTTTATTTGGAGGAGAAACAGAAAGTGAGCACGCCCAAAATGCTGCTCATGACCTCACAGAACACCGTGTGCATGCATAAGTACAGTAAGTTGAACCAGGAAGTCGGAGCACGAACTGATGGATGTTTACAAAAGACAGTTTGGGTCATAACTATGCCGTCTGTCTTCATTTTCTCTTCCAAATAAGTCTGACTAACCTGGAGGTTTGTTTGAAACTTGTCCTGTGTGTAGTGCTGATGTAGTGCTGAACAAGTGTTTGGATTTTAACATATTTTATGATGTTTTAATGCAGTATAGGATTCAAACATTGGCTGCGGAAACGTCGTATTTTGCTGCTTTTATATATTTGAGTGAGTGTTGGTTTGGCAAATACGTCACCTCGGGCATTTTTTGCATTTTCTGACATTTTATCGACTACGTGACTAATAAGTGACTGATATTCAAAGTATAATCGACAGATAAATTGATAATGAAAAGTTGTTAGTTACAGCCCGAGATGTTTATTCACTGTATTCACAAGGTGAGCTAATATTGCAGTTTGTAGTGAAAGGACTGCAGTTGTCAAACCAAGTGCCACACATATACCTGTGGCCACACACACACACACACATAGACAGGCACGCAGACACACACACACACACACACACACACACACACACACACACACACACACACACACGAATGTGAGCTTATTCAGGTCTTTGCTGTAATAAAGCCCCTAATCTGCCCATACACGCCATGAATGGAGACATTCCTCCAGCCTTACTCAACCGCACACACTCACACACAAATCCAGACACACACACACACACACACACACACACACACACACACACACACACGCAAGCACACACACAGCGCTGTATTTTATAGTTTTACAAGGTATAGATCTGAATTACAAGGGACTCAGCCTCATCCTTTGCATAATAAAATGAATTCATTTTGATTTACTTTGAAGCCTGCAGTGCATCATTGATCAGGCTGTCTCATTTCTGCTGATGGCAGTTTGCGTCTGTGCAAATGATCTTTTGTGTGTGTGTGTGTGTGTGTGTGTGTGTGTGTGTGTGTGTGTGAGTGAGAAAGAGAGTGAGTCTGTCTGTGTTTGCGTATCCCTTCATCTGTGGGAATTCCCCTCTCCCTGCTTTTCCCTCCAACCAGCCCCTCCTGCTCATGTCCAGCTGAACCAATCAGAGTCCCTGGCTTTGTGTTTCCTATTGCTGTGACACTGTAGGTCAGCAGCGGGGTCACGGGGTCACATCTTAACCGCACAGGGGTCACGTTTCCTGGTTATTACGGGGCTTGTAGGGGCAGACGGAGATTTATTTAACAGCGGCGTGAAGAGTTTTCATTAATTATGTTCAATCAGCGTGACAAAAAGTTGTCTTCAGATTGGGTTTAAAGAGGAATAATGAGATATTGCAGTTAGGCCCAGATGTGTGTGTGTGAGTGTGTGTGTGTGTGTGTGTGTGTGATGGCAGTGCTAAAATGACTTTGTATCTGGGTTCTGTCTGACTTGCTAATCCCTCCCTCCCCCATGTCTCCCCACTGTTTTCACATACACAGCTGTTTCCTGTTCAATGTGTGTGTGTTTAAGAGAGAGAGAGGGAGGAAGAGAGAGATTCACTTTTAAACTCCTGTCAGGAATCATAAGCGCAAAGAAGAATGGTGAAGCTAAGTGTCAACAGCTAACAGCTTGAAACTTGCGCTTTTTATGGTCTGTGTACAGCGTGTGTTGTCGTACAGTCTGAAATTTTAAGTAAGTTCTAGCTCATTTACTGTAAATCCCATATACTTACTGTAACACCACAGCACACCATTTTACATATCATGCTGCTGTCCCAGACACCCACTGCTTTCCATTCATTTCTGAACAGTATGAAAATCAATAAGCAGCCTCTTCAAACTTCCTTAAGCGGTGTAATCCATTACAGCAAGGATCAGCCCGCGCTCAGATCACATTACCACTCAGCAACAGCGCAGCATTGACAAAAATGAATGCAGACTTGATGTTCACTGTGATGGATTACACAACTCAAGTTTCAAGAGGCAGCTAATTGATTTTCATATGGTATGGAAATGAAAAGAACTCACCTGCTGCCTTAGATGGCAGGAAAAATAGATCTAAGCTGTACAGGGCATTTTCAGAAATAATCAGCAAAAACTAAAGTGTGTGTTCCACCAAACTTGGTGTGACACCCAGTCTAATTGCTGGGCTGATCGGTTCTGATTTGGGCGTCAGAAGGCATCAGTACAAACTAGACCATATCTGTTCCTGCGTGAGGCTGTGGGATGCTTGAGGGTCAGCTGGGCAGGAAGGCCTGGTGTTGTTTTGTTTGGTTTGTCAGTGGAGGAGTGGATCGATGCCGGATGAGCAGGTTTTTCTCTTTGGCTCTCCACTGGGCTTGGTACTCGTCCTGAAAAAGGTGGAGGAGTCACTTCTCTTGCATGGCAGTTGTTGCTTTGTGTCATCACCTGCACTGATGAAGGTTGCTCTCCAGAGAGGCTGATGCCAGGAGAAATGAGGTCCTGGTCCTGGTCCTGGTCCTGCGTTCCCTCTGCCTCCCTTTGGTCTGGGGCTTCCTTCAGGGTCGGGAACGATGCCATGAGGTCAGCTGTGACGTTGCCGATGATGCATCAGCTGGTCTGAGAGGCCAAGGTGGACCTTGAATCTATCTTACATTCACCCTCCAAGGACCCTCAACAAGCTACGCCTGCAGCAGGCTTTGATTCTGGATGTAGTCTGTGACTTTCAGGGCGAGGCTGGAGGAATCCAGTGTTCCTGAGAGCCTGCTGACATACGTTTCAGGTTCTGTAACAGGTGGAATGTCTTGTCTTTATAGGTTTCCCCAATCTTAAAGCTGCATGTGCAGTTTTTTTTTGGCTACTTATCAGGTGTAGCAGAACAAGCCACAAGCAAAACATGGATTGATTATCACCTTGTGAAGTTGTCATGGCAAATGTGTTAGCAAACAGTTACACATCCATCGGGCAACATTAGCATTCATTTGGACTTGTTTTTCTGCTCTCTCAGCGAATTCATGTCAAATATTCATTCTCCTTTGACCTTTGTTTTGGTCTCCACCAGCTCCTGAGGGAAATATCTGGTTCTTTAGTTACCAGATGCTCCGCTAAACTCACTAGCTAATTGCTAACTTTGCCTGCCTGCTATTTAGTGCCGGGTAGGGAGGGTGCAGTGGGTTCGTCATAGCTTTTTCCTAATCATTGATTAATGCAGCTTTAGAGTCATGCTGGTTTCAATAAAAAAAAAATGGATCACGCCAACAGAAACGATCCAGTTATGGTCCGAGTATATTACTTGACAGTCTTCAGTTCAGAGTACTGTGCTGTTGGTCAAACCTGACTGTAAACGTAGCTTCTCAAGTAGCAAAGTATGTTACAAACAATAAAATGGGACTGATATGATTATTGTTGGTCACATGGTTTCTGTCCTTTGTTTGCTGAATGGGGAGAAGCCATTGATCAATATGTTATTAAATCAACAACTGCAGCTTCCATGAAATGTGAATCTAATAAGGAAGAAATACGAGAAATTGAATTGTTGATGAAGTGCTTTGATTTGATTATTTGTGTCCTTTAAGTTTGGTTAATGCCTGATAAGATGACTCAGTTGCATTTTGCGTTTGTAATGGATTTTTCTTCCCTTCCTGTCTGCAGAGTGAGTCAGTCAAATACTTCCTGGATAACTTGGATCGCATTGGTCAACTGGTGAGTCACAGTGAAAAGTTAAATCTCGAGGGCATTTTGTATTTCTTCACCTCTTTCAGCTTGTGAGAAAATGTTTATCTCCCCTTTTTCAGAACTACATCCCAAGCAAGCAGGACATTTTGTTTGCGAGGAAGGCCACTAAAGGCATCGTCGAGCATGACTTTGTCATCAAGAAGATTCCTTTCAAGATGGTGGATGTCGGAGGGCAGAGGTCCCAGAGGCAGAAGTGGTTTCAGTGTTTTGATGGGATCACATCGATACTCTTCATGGTTTCCTCGTCAGAGTACGATCAGGTACAAGTCAAACACAGTTTCTGATGATCACTGATGTTGAGAGGTTAGTCAGACAGTCTGATCATTATTCTCTTGACTTTGCGAAATGGACAAAAATATCAGAGAGATGTGGAAACATGATTGTTCCCTCAGTCATGGCTGCAGTTCAAATCAACAGTCATATGATGACGACTGAATCCTTAATTAATGCACAGATAAAACGTGAAAAAACAAAGAATAATTGTGTGTGTGTGATTCCAGGTCTTGATGGAGGATCGACGGACAAACCGTTTGGTGGAGAGTATGAATATCTTCGAGACGATCGTCAACAACAAGCTCTTCCTCAACGTGTCCATCATCCTCTTCCTCAACAAAACAGACCTGCTGGTGGAAAAGATTCGCACGGTGGACATCCGCAAGAACTTTCCTGAGTTCAGAGGAGACCCACGCAGGCTAGAGGACGTGCAGGTACACACACACACACACAAAAAACAAAGGTTTTTAATGTTTTCAGCATTATCAGGCGCTCATCTTCGGTCTTTCAACTAATTTCTGTTGCGACCTGTCATGTGTTGCTCCTTATGAAGTGAACAGAGGATTGACAGGCTCAACAGCTTGGTCCCCATAGGCCATGTCCCCCTTCAGAAGCAAAAAAGGTTCACGCCCCTCTTTACTGATGATCGGGGCAGCAAAAGGCTGATTTTAAGTTGCAGAGGCTCTATGCATAACCGCCCCGGTTTAATTTTAAACCTTTCTAATCATTAATGTTTTCTATACCAGACTGAACTTTGTTATTGAGCCTGTGTCTCCATATTCTGTCCCGTTATTTGCCCTTCGTGGCTTTCTGAGCGCAGACCTGTGTTAAATTAGGTCATTGCCTTGATCTTCTTGTATCGAAGGCACTTGCTGTTAACACAGTTCATTCTCTGAGGAATAATAAATGTAATAAAATGTGAAGCTCTATAGGTGTGGATCGCTTTGATGGTGTGTCACCTTTGAAGGAGCCAGAGCCTGTCACTGTTAATATGAGTGTACACCCGGAAGGTCATTGCATTCTTACTGAATTCAAATGCAGTCCTGACTTAAAAAACGTGTATATTTGTATTTTTGGGAGTGTGTTTGTGAAAGGTTGACAGTGCAGTACGGGGTGAAAAGACTGTGAAGTTCGGCTTTTCCTTTAAGTGCAAATGTGTTCAGCTCTGGAAACTTACCTGCATATTATTATCTATTTGGGTGCAGATATTCTGAGTGTGAGGATGTAACACTACTTTTAATAATCTTTCCTTTGATCCTGCCGACCCACACTGATTCTTTCTCTGCCTGAAGTCTTTGTCATGCACATGCATACATGTAAAAAGGAGATTAGGAGCCTGGTTAGCCGCATGCATGGCCAAGAGATCAACTTTCTCCAGGTTTTCTCTAATCCCCTCCCTGATTACTGAAACAGGTCGTCTCATATACATAATGTTTAACAAATCAGATATTTAGTGTCTCTGCTCTGCTCCTTCCAGGCGTTCCTGGTGCAGTCGTTCAGCCGTAAGAGGAGAAACCGGGGGAAGCCGCTCTTCCACCACTTCACCACTGCGATAGACACCGAAAATATTCGTTTTGTCTTTCACGCCGTCAAGGACACCATCCTGCAGGAAAACCTCAAAGATATCATGCTGCAGTGACCTTCATGCTGCAGACGACAGCTTCCCTGACTGTAAACTGTGAAACCAGCCATGAATCCAGGCCTGGAGGACACTCCGGCCCACGAGTGCATATTAACACTGACCTGTGGAGCAGCCAGTTGACCCACAGTGTGGATTTAACTGAACTCTGAACCTGTGGAGCCATGAAGTGACTCTGGACCCTTTGGCCTATGTCGGCCCCTGTGGAAACCCCTTGGGAGGGTCACAGAGGACAAGGTCCTGCATTTAACCTGTATAAATGTGTGTATGCTGGAAAGACAGCCACTTCTTGTAGCTCTCAAGTGTTTTAGAAATTAGAGAAAAGCACCGACTACATGACCTGAGCACTGAAAGTGTTTTTTTTTGTTGTTGTTTTTTTTTTCTCAGATGTATATATGACTAATGACAACCCTGTCACTAAACCACGTCAGACTGCTGCCAGTTGAAATGTAGCCGGAACAAGCTGTTTGAGCAAGAAGCAGGAGGGAAAGAGAGAATAAAACAAGGAAGACAGAAAGTTTAGAGCAAGCAGAAGAATGCCTTGTCCTAATGTACACGTGACGGAGGGAGAGGGGTGGGGGCTGGGCTCATACTGGTCATATGCTGTGTTATGTGATAAGGTTGCACAAGTGTTCCTGTCAATGAACTCTGGCAGAGGAAAGAGATGAAGCTCTCTCGTGCTCCCTCCTCTCTCCTGCGCTGTCTCTCGATCTTTACCTCTTCTCTGCTGCTTGTGTTTATTCTCTCGCTCCGGCCGTCGTACGAGAGATGAACAGCTGCAGATAACAAGTCTTATCCCTCTTAATCTGTCCTCTCCGGCACAATACGCAGATTGTTCGCCTCCTCTCTCTCTCCGGCAGTAACAGTAGGCGGTCAAATTAAAGACTCTCAGCTCCTGGTCCTACATGAATTATGGTTCATCTCTATCCCAGTGCCTTCTTCTGTTTCCCACCAACATCCCAGCAGATGGACCACAACAGCATAGACTTAACTTGAGGCATATTCTAAGTATCCCCTTTACAAGAAGGCTTTGGTGTATGGTTACACTACTCATTCCCATTTTTTTGTCCTGTAAACGTGAAGGGAAAAGCCGAGAATGACAGGCTTGAACTGTAAATGACCTTATTCCCATGATGCCGGTGGCCATTTTGGACTTCTGTAGCAGTCAGGGTGGGAAGTCTACAAGGAAGGTTGGCACAAAACATCAAAACCATAGCAAGTGACCAAAACAAGAATTAACAATACCACAGGGAGGTTTGCTACCGTATGCAGATGAAACACAATGAGGTTCTTTCTCTTCACAGAGGCTGTATTTTCTGTATCTGGTCTCCTTTTGAGTTCATAATCACACTAATACCAAGAAAGAAGCTCTAGTGCTGCAACAATGTTGATTTATTGATTATTCAACTGACAGAAAATTAATTAGCAATTAGCAACTGACTTTATTGTCATTTATCAAACAAGTGTGCAGGTTTCTGATTCTCATATGGGACAGTTGCTGTTAATCGTCTGAGTTATATCATTGAGAATTGAATAGTTTTGAATTTTGGATGTTTTGTCGGGCAAAGTAAGTAATTTGAGCGTGTCACCTTTGGTTGTAGTTGTTGTTGTTTAGTGTTTTGTGACATTTTAAAGCTGCACAAGTGAATATTTGTATGTTAACAACAGAAAACATGTTTAATGTGAAAGGTTCAGCGTGATGAACCTGCAGGGAACTGTCATCACGTGACCCTGCAGAACTCTTTCCAGCTCGTTGTTGTAGTTTCAGAACTCAGTTCATGCAAGCAGCAGGCAGCTGTTTTGAGCAAAAGCAAAAACATAAACCCGCTGTAGCTACAAAAAGCAGAAAGTGGTGAACAAAGCGGAGTGTCTAGCCGCTAAAGAGCCAAATATTTACCTCAGGAGTTGAGTGAGACCAAACCAGAGCTAAAAGGGGAGTGAACATCGGTGTTACATTCATGAGGTGACCACAAACATGAGCAACTGTTGTCTAATGCCCTCATGATCATGATATCAACTTTACAAGGTTATAACACACTCCACTGTCCACTTTATTAGGTACATATGCTCATCGCAAACACCTATTCAGCCAATCATGTGGCAGCAGCTCAGTGCATAAAAGCATGCAGACAGAACATGTCATGTCTGGGATGATTGTTGGTGCCAGACATCTGAGTATCTCAGAAAGAGTTTACAAAGAAGTGTGTGACACCACCCAGTATTAGAAAGGTGTACCTAATAAAGTGGCCACTGAGCGTGTGTCCATGTTGTGTTTGCAGCTTGTTCTGATGACTTAAAAACCAGATGATTAATCAATGAATCAAACAGAAACCAACAGATTAACAGCTAGTTGCAGCCTTGTTTCACCCGTACGTAAAGAAACGGTGCTGTAACAATGGTTTCTTGCAGTTTAATACATCTTTGTGCACTGATTTATGGAGGTGGTTAAACTGCATCTGAGATGTCCTGTCATGTGATTTTAAGGGACGCCAGCCAGCCAATCAGAAGCATGTACTCTCAAAATTTGTTAAAATTTGAACCATATCCTTGTCTCCATTTTCGTTCTAATATCTCTTCAAAAGGAGAATCTGTGAGAGGAAAATTGATTTGATTCCTAACATTTGCATGACGTGCATCTTGGTACGCAGCAGTAGGACACAGCTGGGCTGCTCCTCCCTCCCTGACTGTTCAGTCCAAATGGCCTCGATGGGAATGAGGCGAATTGTGAGCACTTCCACACGACTTATTAAGATACTGTACTAAACACTTTGTGCATGTTCATACGTCTTGTACATACGTAGAATACTCTAAGTATCTGACTGACACTGTGTGTAATGTGGTAACCTTACAATACAAAACACCACTCTGCCTAACAGCGTCACTGTAACTGTAACGTTGCTGTAACATTTGTCGTTGACTAACCTACCTTCTCCACTCACACAAGTGTTTTTTTTTTGTTTTTTTTTTGTAAGTTTCGTCATTGCACTGGATGTGTCTGAGAGAAAACAACCAGAAAAGAAAAGGTCTGTGGGGGGAAAAAAGGCAACGAAACAAATAAACGGACGGCAGACTTTTAAAGGCGAGCAGGATGGAGGCAGAGGATGAAAAAGAGGGAGGTCTTCTGCTTTTGTTTTTTGTTTCCCAGTGCCTTGGCTCTGTGCTCTGTGGTGAAATACACTGCCGTTTGCTGACATGCTGTTTCTTTATTTTCTCAGCGTGTGCGTCTGTGTGCGTGTTTGTGTATGTGGCAAAGCAAGAGGTCAAGAACCCCGGTGCTGGAAAGTGAAAAGTGGTAGAAAGATTAGCAGGCAGGGGGAAGTGGAGTGAGATGGCAGGGGATTTTAAAAATGAAGGAGAGATGTGGGGGAAAAAATAAATTCAAACATGTTTTTCTCATGTCCAGGGGCAGTTTTATGAACACTAAAAGCCATCTTGCGAAGCCAGAAAGCAGAAAGTCGAGGCTCCTGATATCATGATGTACAGCCTGGAGGGTAACCATGGGCTGTTATTGCACATAATGTAATATGAGGCTCATCAGCTAGAGCTATCAGACCGCTGGGCACAGGAGTAAAGCTGAAGTCAGGCGATATCTCCGTTACCCAGCAGAGTCTGACCTTTGCTTTGGCTTTTAATCAGAGGAGCTCTGATACATAACAGACTGCGAGTCTCAAGAGAGAGGGAGGGAGCCCAGAAACAACTAGACCAGAGTTTCAGCGTTGTTTTAGAAATCGCTGGTTAACACAGATTTATTTACACAGGAAGCGAGCAGAATGTAATTTAAGGTCTGAGCACACACACACACACACACACACACACACACACACACACACACACACTGCACCAACACATGTGACAGCCTACGGGATCAGCGCAACCAAAAAAGACAGAAATGACCCTGCGAGTGGGTAGGCACAGACTGGGGGGAGGGACGGACAAAGGGAGGAAGAGGGACTACAAGAAGAAGTAAGGATGGAGGGAGGGAGAGGGGGGAGGAGGTCATGTTTCCTCTGTTGAGCCCACTTCCTGTCCTGATCCCAAAATGGAGCGACTGAAAAGAACGACATCCCTCTGCCTGTTTCGATCTCCCCCCGCCCTCCCTCTCCCACACACACACACACACACACACACACACACACACACACACACACACACACACATCAGAGAAACCCAAACCAGCCTCCCGCGGTATCCTACAAAGGAGATGAGAGGAAAAAGCAGGGAGCAGAAAAATATATCCCCAGTGGTCTCTGAAACATAAGGAAGCCTTCGTTTATGGAGGCAGAGAGGCGCAGGACATTTTGTCCTCAAGTTGCACGGCACCATGTGTGTGTTAAATTAACTTAACTATGGTCATTACCAAATCAGTGCAGGATAGTTTGATTCAGCATGCTTGCCTAAAACATTGATTTTGATCAAACTGTTTTGTTCCTGATGTTTTCTCATGTTGAAGT
Organism: Chaetodon auriga; assembly: GCF_051107435.1. NCBI lineage: Eukaryota > Metazoa > Chordata > Actinopteri > Chaetodontiformes > Chaetodontidae > Chaetodon > Chaetodon auriga. The sequence goes on from NC_135077.1 coordinate 17,673,419, forward strand.
TCTACTACAAAAGGCAGAGCTGGTGCAGTTCACTGATTTCACTGCATTACAGCCAATAAAAAGCTTATGAGACGGTGATGCAGGAAGGACTTAAAACCAGGGGAGGCAGTCCAAGCAAGCAAACAAATCAGCAAATCAGACAGATAGCACGCAAGAATCAATAGTTCAAAACATCGGAAACACAACAACACAAAGACAAACCAGCACACACACTAGATAGACCAGAGAGGGGACGACAACAGGGGACAGGTGAAACCAATCAAGGTGGAGCTGACAATCAAACAGGAAACACACGAAGGAACCGAGTGCAGTGACAGACAAAAGGGGAGGTGAGGATTTCAAAATAAAACAGGAAACAATGAATGAATAATATGAAATAAAGAAAAACATGACCTATGGAGCAGAGCGGGGTATGACACTCTAAACCAATCAGAACACACGAGCAGTCACCTACCAACCGCTTTGCATATCCTGATTAACAAGGCACCAGCAGTGGGGCCAGTGGTGGCTTCAGGGGCCCCAACCATGAATGTTTTCTCCACAATGCTATTAGGTTTTTAAAATAACTTAAAGTTTGCGCCATTTCTGACCGGAAAGCAAAAGTTCTGTTACAGGGAAACTTTGCCATCTATAGGTCAGCGCTAGCCAGCTAACTAGCTCGCTGACTCTGGTTATGACAAAGGTCTTCATGAGGAGGAAAAGAGGAAAAGAATGAAGGAGAGAAAAGCGAATAAGGTGTGAAAACATGTGGAGAAAGCAGGTGAGGAGGGGGAGAAGGAGAAGGAGGGACGAGAGATGAAAAAGTGTTGAGAAGAAAGGAGTGAAGAAGAAAGGGGAGCAGATGTAAGAGAATAAAAAAGATGCATTTCATCTTTTTTGCCTCCAAAGAGCAGAGCTGAGAGAAGAAGAGGAGGGACGAGAACAGAGCAGATCAAATAAAGAACCTTAAGATAATAATATCTGCCCCTGATGTTTGGCCTACGCTTATTCCTTAAAGACATCTCATATCATTTGAGTAAACGTTCCTCTGTTGGCCTAATATTCAAGTCAGAGTAAAGAAAGACCACATTTGCTTGGTGTTGTTGGGGAACCTTGATTTGCACATTTGCCACCTAAATATTCATTGTGTGAACTCTACTCCAACACAGTTTACCAAAAGTAGGTTTCAGGGTTAGAAATGCTGTTTACGCCAAATTCCTACCTTACCACGATAAGACAAAACACAACTGATCCCATGCTGGGGAAATTAAATTGTTACAAAGAATAAAAGAGAGACACAGAAAGATCAAAAACACTGCACAAACAGATACATAATAAAAAAATAAAAATCAACTATACATGTACACATTATATACAAAAGTATGCGAATACTGTTGCCATGAAAGATATCATCCACATATTGAATTGCACATGAGTCAGAAGGAAGCGACTAATATAAAGGGTTAAAAGTTAAATTTCAGTTATGTCAGCACAGAGCCTCAGTAAACTCTTGTCAAACAGATTATAGATTGCTGATGTTATATTAGAGGACCACTAAATGTTAGAGACATGACAGAAATAAGAAACTCCTCAAAAGTCTGTTGACTAGTCTACTGTATACAGATCTGCACGCCATCACACATCTGTATAGCTGTGTGCATGTGCGTGTGTGCGTGTGTGTGTGTGAGAGAGAGTGAATTTGGTCTCATGACTCTGGTTAAGCTGATGTTTCCCTAAGGCTGTTTTGATTGGACCTACAGCTGAACTCTGATATTTAATAATGAGCCAAGCACTCCCTGTTTCTGCATCTCACACACACACACACACACACACACACACACACACACACACACACACGCAGTGAGCTCACCAAAAGATTGAATCATACGGTGAAAGATAAACAACTAGAGGTTCATTAGCTGATGATTTGGCCGTGATGCATCGCTGGACCCCAGGCTGTCCCGTCATTAAACCACTCCTGTTTTAGTTCACGCTGACAGTGGATTTAACTCAGCGATGCCTGGCCTCTTATCTGCTCTGCAGGACGTGCTTTCTCTTTTGGTGCAAAGCCTTGAGGGCAGATTGTCTGTCACACTGGGGAGATGAGCACAACAGCTAAACACTGGCACAGGGACAGATGATGATAAACAAAACCACACATGCATAGAAACTTTAACTTCATGCCTCTTACAATAATCAACTTCGGCACATTAAATGATTTATTAATCGGTTATACCTTCTGTTTGTCCATCTTCCCCTCCATACTCTCATTCTTTACAAGAAAGGTTGCTTGGAAGAGCAAGAGCGACATGTAAAAGGTATATGTCTCCCTCTGCTGGTGGAAAAGGTGTAATTCTTTTAATTGCTGCATTGTCTGGAAATTCAAGCTCTCTTCTTTTACCTTGTAGCTTAGTCTTTAGGTGCAGGGCTTTTTTTTTAAATTTTCACACAGATATTCTCATAAGACATCCTGCTGCAGATTTACAGTTAGCAGCTGTAAAATCAAATAGAGGAGGGGTATTTTTAAGTACAACAGGCATGAGGAGAGCACAAAACATAAAGAAAACTGAATCAAATAATCAATCTACTGCAGATTTCTGTTGTTTTGCATGAATTCAAACACTGACTTTTGTCTTCCTGGAGACAAAATCTCTTTCCCAACAGGACAGTACCCATGCAGTTTGTACCCTTTTGCCAGATTTTATGTGAGTCAGTCATAGAGCGTGGCTCAGCATGACTCCACTCACGCTCACATTCATACCTAAATTTGACAGACTTTTCCTCTCTGTTCCCGTCAGCGAACGCGTGAGCTGTCATCATGAGTAAGTCAGACTCTTTTATGATAAAACTTCACAGCCTGATCCTGGTCATTAGATTGGCATGAATTATCGGTCTTTGAGTGAATGCAAACACAATACCTGCTGTTATAGCCTTTGACATCTGGCTAACTGTTCCTAAATTTCCAGACTGTGCTGTCAGAGGGAAAGCGCGCTCAGAGAAAGTCCAGAGGATTGTCTGTTTTTAAATACAGCGCCTTAAACCTGCAGACCTGTATTAAAGCTGTTGTTTTATGGTGCGGAAAAAAGAGATCAGATTTCAAATGTCAAGCCTCACGTAGCGTAATTAATGTCTCAGAATGCATCATTACTAATGCATCATTTACTCTGTAAATTACATGCAAACACCATTGTTGTTCTTTCAGTAGTCTATCAACACTAACAGCGTGAGCTTTTCCTCTCCACTTGGGTTAAGAAATGAAAATAAGCAGCTGCGATTACTCTCACTGCTTGAAGATGGGAGAGGATACTGTACATACTTTACCACACCTATCCACAATTAAGACTTTTACTCTTATCTAATTAATTTCCCTTATGGTTCCTATTGATCACTGGAAAATATGAGTTGAGCTCTGAATATGAATTCGACTGCAGCCTGCAGCCGCTCTGCTGTGACAAAGACATCTGAAGCTTCTCTTGTGAAGTCTTTTATGTGCCTCTCTCGCTGATATCAGCTGAAGCAAACTGGGGACAGAGACGGTCTCTTGTTAGACCACCATCTGTTGATGCCATTGTGGCTGTAAGTGGTCTAATGGGGTTGAATTGCCTAAAGCTGGAGTGGGTAGTATTTTTAGCATCACTGTGCAAAATATTCAATAACCTTTCAGCTTGTTGTAGCTCAAGCGGTCTGAGAGAAAACTGGACTTTTCACCCCCTCTTGGCTCTTTTCAAGCCTTACAAAAATCTAGTCTGTGAGAGCAGACTTTGGCCAATCACAGGTCATTTCAGAGAGCGTTGCTATTGGCTGTTCTACAAGCGAAGATGCGCAGACACATCCCTTCAGGTGATTCAGAGGTGGAAAATGCTGCAACTTGTGATAAACTCTCAATGCCTGCTTTGCTAAAAACGGAGTATGGTACAAAACAAGTTTGTCAACACATCCCAGCTCCACATGAGGCTTCGGGCTCATTATGTTCGAGCCATGGCCCTCGTTTCGACGGGTGGCAAAGAGGCGTGATGATAAACAGTGGGGAATAGCTTTTGAGGGGAGACAGTGGTGTGTGTGCTGCAGTAGCCTCTCATCCTGCTGTTAGATGCTTCCTCTGAAGCCCGGGGCACTCTGCCCTGGAGCGGCGAAGCACTGGAGGGGCGTCTTTGAGAAGATGAGGCACAGCGGCAGGAACCGGGGTGTCTCACTGGCGAGGCCTGTGAGACATGAGGTTTTGCAGGACAAACAACTTCTTCTGCTGCTGCTCAAACTTGCAGGTTTGGCGGAGTGACACAAGGCAGCAGCAGAGAGAGGCGGAAAGTTTTGCTTATGTGTGCACAGGTGTCGTCACCTGCAGCTTTAATGAGTGGGTCCAGGTGGAGACAGTCCTCATACTGACAGGTAAAGGGACACCTTTGCTGCTCAGTCAGTCAGTGTTCATGGTGGACAAGAAAGTGGAGAGAGTTTATCTAATGAGAGAAAAGGTACAACTGAACAATGCAGAGGTGAATTTGACAATACAGTGTTTGTCATCCAACATATCTCAGTTCATCTCCAGTTTAAATGTTGCATATTGATTTTAAGCAAAGTGTTTTTGATGCTTTTCATGGTCATTTTAATTCATAAATATTTAATTGACACAGCATTTTTTAAAAAGGTCTTTTCGGGGGGCAAATATCGAAAATATTTTGTATTTTTGGGATGTTGTCATTGATTTTGTTTTGTGTTTTCTACAGCGGCAGCTTTCCTACAAACGCATTTTTACATTAAGATTCAAGGCCCCTGAAAATTAGGTTTGAGCTCTTAAGTATTTCTCTATAATATCAAATATTCATGACTGAATAAGCAACAATCACAGAAGTTTGGAGGGAAAACACCATTAGTTGTTATTATTAATATGCAATATGCACTGAAACAGCTCAGCTTTGATCAGATTTAAACAACAGCCAAAGCAAACAACCCCACAACTGTCATCATGTTTGATTTGAATTTAGCTAAATCCACGTTTGTGGAGGGAAGCTCACAACATCTTGTTTTTCCAGCTGAGCCCAGACTCCTTCCAGCCAGCCCAGAGAGCTCCGTCCAAAACACAAATGCAGAAATCTCTTGTGAAATAGTCAAAACTGGTTAAAAATTGTGTGGTCATGTACTGAAGGGTTCACAGGAATAATTAAGATAATATGTTTTCAGGGCCTTTAAGACACATATTCAAGGTGAGTCTTTCCTTCCCAACTGTCTAATAATGAAATCAACAAAACAATTATCTTTTGAAATTAACACCAACCCACTTGTGTCTTTTCTGTGTGCTTACAAACAGACAACAAGACTTGATTTACTTCATTCTTTGGCACAACCAAAGCATCCATTTAATTCACTCATTCAAAAAAAGTACAAAAGTTGGATTCTTCATCATTCATTCTACTGCAGACCTACGAACAAGCCTTCGTTCAGTAGTTACAGGGAGAGATTTCGAATATTTAGTGGCATTTAGTGACGCTGGACAAGCTCAAAGCGAAGCCAACATTCAGGAGTGGGGAAATAAGAGTGTGTTTCTGTTAAACAATAGTAAACAAAAAAATGACTTTAACTTTGAAAAAGTCAGCGTTGTTGTCATTGCATTGTTGCCTGCACACACTGCTGCTGAATCAGATTCAAACAGCATATGCACAACGCCCACATATTAACAGTGCCAGGGATATCTGACTGTTCCTGTATGCTCCATGTACTGACTTCAGTGAGGAACAAGGCTCTGTACATTCTTCTGCCAGTGAAGCTACATTCAGCAATGCAGTAATGAACACACACACATCAAATACTGTACATAAAAACAAATAGCAAAGTAAATAGTGTGCAGTCTTTGGCACTTTCCACACTGAGAGAAGCACAGCAGCGACAGGGACGGGGAGAGGTAAACTCTTTCACTGACGGGTTTTTCCAGTTTGCAGCTGTTTTTCATGGAGCCCGTTGTCCATTCTCTTCGCTGACTACAGTGCTGTGACAAAGTTTGTGCATCTCACATACTGTTTGTGAGCCATTGCTGTGTGAAACTCACCTTCCACAACAATCGACGTGGCTAACGTGAATAATGGTTCACCTGCATCAAATCAAACTCATTTGTCTCCCTAAAATCCAACATGGGTCCATTTGTTGTAGTGGCCAAAAGTCCAAATTGCTATGATGACACCTGTGTGCGACCTGAACACACTGCACATGGTTTTCCATTTATTTCAAATGAGTACCTTCATAAAATAAGTAACATTCTCCTCTCACTTAAAGGTGATATTATTTATCATTATATAGGTTCCAGAAAACCTTTTTAAAAATGACAGGGCCTCACCATGGAGACCTACGTTGCATCCAGTAAAGTCAAAACTGCTCACAAAATGATCTAAATGACCTCCAAAGAGGTTATGTGTGTTGTTTGTCTGTTAGCAGGACATCTCAAAAATTGTAAACATATTTCAGTGAGATCTGGAGGAATTGGCCGAGGAGAAGTGATTTGTTTTAGGACATTTTTGGTCATTACGGAATATTTTTGCTTCACTCCATTAAATTATTACATTTGAGAAAAAAGGTTTCAGTTGCTAAAACGGCTAAAAATAGTTCTGCAATGTAGAATAAGGATGAAGGAATCTCCGCTCGTCAGCCAAACTGGAACATTGTGGTGAACTTCATAACATTCACCTGAAGCCTTTTTCCAGAATTTGTTTTGAGGAAACATGTTGCTAACTATTGCATTCTTCATCGTGTATATTCTGACAGAGTTACACATTAAGACACAGTTTAAAACTCTTGTTAATATAAAAAAAATGTATTAGAGATGCACCAGTTCACTTTTTTTCATTTCCAAACTGATTCCGTGACAAGAATTTGGATGTCTGCCGAAACGGAAACCGGTATCGATACCAGAGCTTGAATGTTGTTACTATTGTTATTTTTGCTGTTGTTGGTATTGTGTGTAAGGTGACATCAGACTGAAGCTGTGTGTGTCAGTTGATGTTGACTGTGTTCCGGTTCACATCCAGCCAAAGCTTTCTGGAAAGCTTGTTTAGCGTTCGTGTTGCCAAATTCCTGCTCCAGTTTGTCCTTAAATTTCAGTTTCGTTTTAAGAACCTTGGTTTTCATGTTGCCGTCCTGAGACCAGTTCTGTCTCTGAGCCTGGAAGCTTTATGCTTCTCTTTCAGGTTCAGGAGCCTTGGAGTCGTGTGATAGCAACCTCCGACCATTGTGGGACTGTAGGATTGTAATGTAATTGTAAAGTTCCTGTTTGAATATTACTGTGAATTCAGTAAAGTTCAAATAAGGGTCTGAGCAGTGGGTATGAAATTAATCTAAGTCATTTTATCCTTCATTGATCCCTGCAGGGACATTCATTCTCTGCATTTAACCCATGTTAAGTATTAGCAACAGTGAGCAGCCACTGAGCCGAACCAGCACAGGATGTGTCGGTAAAGTTACTGTTGCACAAATCCAAGATGTTTTCCCTTCTGGTGGGAAAAAACACATATTGTTGAAACGATGGCAGAACATGGTCCAGCTTGCAACTGTTCTAATCCCCCAAGATAAACACCAGAATACTCTGCAATACTTGGCCAATGTAAAGTTAGCATCCTCGGCTACCAGCTTCGCTGCCACCTTGATGTCAGCGCCAGGGGGGATATAAACACAGCTGACAACAACAGTAGGAAATTACCAGATCGTAGGATGCAGAGACACTGTCAGCATGCCCAGAACAGGCATGCACATCTTGCATTGCTTTATTAACCACTGTAGTAAAGGTCCTCATTTCCCACCATGCCAAGTGTTTGTCATGTGTTGGTTGAGAATATCGTGGTTTATGATGGAAATTCTCAGTTTTGTGCTGTTTTATGGTTTGAACCATTAGTGTTTGTTACATTTCTTGACACCAGCTGTATTTTGTCAAAATATGACTGCCGTGTTACTGACGCATGACGTCGTATGCCCCACAGATTTAACCATAGAACTGAATAGATCGGTCCTATTGTCGCTGATATCCAATCCAGTTATTGGAGTCAGTCCGATATCAGTATTGGATCGGTGCATCCCTAAAATATATGCAGCCTTTGTGGAGGTACGTGCTCAGAGTGCTTTATAATAAAATTTTCAAACAATTTCTTGATAAACAGCTGCAGAAATATAAAATGAATCTATAAAACAACTCAAGGAATATAAAAACTTTTTCACAGCACTGTACCTTCCCCCCAAAAACAGTATGGGCTTTACAAAAGCAATGATGGGGCTGTATGTGTGTGTACAGAGCAGAGAGTGCAGAGTCATGCGAATGCTACTTGGCATTTGGGGACAGATAATAGGGCTGAAACAGTCTCTCATGGCTACAGATGTGCAGAGCAGCGTGTGTGTGCATCAGTAACCGTGGAAAGCGTGAGGTGAAGTAGCTGACGAAGCCTTCGGGCAGCTCACCGAGAGTCTCCTGCACCTCCGGGGGCAGCTCGTGGTAGTGATGCTTCTGTAACATGCAATGTTAACGTGCGAAAGGTCAAAAACGTCCAGACGTGTCAGAATGTGTCTGCTTGTGTAAAAAATGCTGTGAGTGTAGAAGTGAAGCATGCACGCTGACCTTATTCCTCATGGCTCTCAGCAGATCTCTGACTGAGTTTCCCTTATATGTCCTGAACCGCCTCAAGTCTGGAATGTACACAAGAGGACATGGATTACAGACCATTGATGGCTTTGGCATCGTCAACAGTGCAGTGATGTGCCACTGTGTGTGTGTACCTGTCTGTAGCGGCACAGAGATATGCATCCTCCAGTTGGTTCGAACCACTGCTCTTCCTGCAGTCTCCAGCCTGACCACAATCGGACTGTCGGCTGGTTCCTTCTCTATGCGGTCGCTCACGTCCTGCGTACGCGCACAAACAAATTAAAAGAGACAGCTACAGAGACAGCTGTTGTTTTGTGTATCCAGCGACCTCAGAGCTTTAACACACCTGGAAGAAGAGCAGCTGCTTCTCGGGGCTCCAGAAGAACGGATGTTTGAGCACACAGGCGGTGGAGGGACGGGACTCGGCCTCAGCGCTGATCATCTGCTCAATCAGATCCTGTGCTATCACGTCATCTGAAACAGTTTTCAGGTTTTGTTTCACTCTTTGTTACTGTCCAAAATACTGTTTGCAACAATGACATTTTCAAATACTTATTTACTGACTTTAAGTTACATTGAGCAATTATGGCGATGTCTGAAAATTGCATCCATAAAGAAGTTGGGCTCAGTTAAGGGACTCATCGAGACAGTTCAATCAAAGAGGCTCAAATTCTAGCAGAAAGTGCCCTGAACACTGAGCTTGTGCACAAGTAAGTTGAATTGTTAGGGTGTGATTTGATTTGACTTGAGTTGGTTCAAGAGTGAATCATTTAACGCAGGAAAGGGAGGTAAATTTACGAGCAAAGTCTTTCTATTTGAGAATTTTATGCAGAAGCATTAAGGGGATTAAATCTTCCAAAGTTATGCAGGAACTGATTGAATTAGCTTTTTTGCTCTCTGGAGCAGACACATAAAGATTACTGTAGCAGTCAGGCATGAACCAAACCAGGAGAGGCATAAACACAAAGTTCGCTCTCACCGTGTGTGTTTTCCATAAAATGCGACAGTGAATATTCTCCTGACAGGATGTTGACCTGTCGTCTCAGTGCGTCACCAAAAGGGTGCCGCCCCCTGCTGACCACGAAGTAAAACACACAGCCTGCTGAGAACACGTCCACCGCTGCTGTCTGTGGAGAGAGGAGGAACGCCGGATCAGTCAAAGGTCCAAACAATTCAGACGTGTTTACCGTACGAACAGAAAACAACCCTTCTCTACATCAGAGTTCCTCCATTTTGGGGTTCAGATATGGATTTTTTGGTCAATTTTTAAATCCAAAATTGAATACAGAGGTTTGAAACAAGTATAGGTATAGTATTGGTACTTCACTTGGACCTGCACAGACCCTGTAGCTGCATTGTTTTAGCTAAAAGAAGTTGACTGACGGTTCAAAGAAAGACAGTTCTGCCGTGTGTAATACGTGTGTGCCTCTTACCGGTTTGTTGTCAGGAGTATCCCTCAGGACTTCAGGGGCTATCCACCCTTCGGTTCCTGGTATTCCTGACCGCAGAGAGAAGCTGCTCCGACCGTCTGGGATCTTCTTACAGAGTCCAAAATCGGAGATGAGAGCTCGGACCTGACCCAGCACGCTGGGACCAGAGAGGAGGATGTTCCTAGGCTTCAGGTCACGATGGACTAAAGAGAGAGATGATGGAGAGGATGTGGGGAGGCAGCAGGAGATAATTAAGCTAAGCAGAGGCTTTTAAGTTAAACAGCACTCAAATGTGATGTGTCTCTGGGAGAAAGAATTCAGAAACATCATTTGCGTGTGCACTTCTACATGTATGTGTATCTCAGACCTATATTGAGCGAGTGGAGGTGTGAAAGGCCACACATGGTTTGCTCCAGCAGACTTATAGGATTCAGCCCAGGAAAGCAAGTCGGATCCTCCACATACTGCAGAGAAGTATGTTGGTTTTATTATTATGGGCTGTCGTTTTGATTGACATTCAAGACCAGGATGCCAATGACAAACTGCTTAGTAATGTTAATGAGTTAGTCACCTGACACCTGCAGTACTGACCTGTTGCAGGGTTGCAGCACACAGCTCGATGGCGATGTAAGTGAAGAGGCGGTCTCTCTCTGTGCAGAAATATCGGATGACATTCGGGTGTGTGTCAGACGCTCGGAGGAGCTGCACCTCACGTTCTGCTACTTCAAAACACTCCGGAAGAACTCGCTTCACCGCTACATGCCGTCCATCAAATTTACCCCTGCAGTCACAAAAACAGAGCGACTAACATACCATCACGCTGTGAGTGCAACACACCAACCAAGAGTACCTAAGAAATTCAGTTTGTTAGTTAAGAACATTTGCTGTTCATACAGTAAATCACAGGTTTGGGCTCATTAACTCAAAGCTTTGTATACTTTATGATGGTGTCGATCATTTTGATTTTCTACTTGTAGCCACTGGCTGGAGACATTTCGTCACTGTATTTCAGACCATGTCACATTTGTCACAACTTCTGAAGAAACTGCTGACGCTAACTGCAATGCTGGCTTTAAAGGCTGAATAATATCAATAATGTGTGAAGGATGTGGAATATTTTAAAGCTGACACTAATCTGGATCGCTGAGTTCATTTTGTATAGAGACACAGCTGAAGAAGTGAGAGAAGTGGGAAATGGAGAAATTACTATGAATGGGATTTCAAAGTTAAATCAAACTCAGCGTAGGACAGATGCAGAACATGATCGGGTCTGAATGGAGTTTCCAGCTCAAAGCATGAATTTGTAGATATCCTTGAAGAAATGTGAGACTGTCTACGTCCTGCATGTGTGCGTGCCAAACTGCACTAATTAGCAAATCTATCTCAGCTGCGCTTCCCCAGCTGTAATCAAAGGGTGCCATGGTGACGGTAACTGCTGTCTGACTCCTGGTTCAGAGAGCTCAGCTCATAGATTATAGCTGAGGCACAATTCTGACACTCCTGCTGCTTCTCCCTCGAAGACAGCCTAAGTAAAGATACCATAAGAGAGAGGAGACCCTCCTAAAGGGTCTGTGTGAGATTTGTGTGTGTAGTGTCAAAAATGTGTGAATACAGCAGGTTAGAAATGTACCAGTCTCTGCTTCCCTCCTGAAACACACTGTTTGATGCCGTAGTTACATGTGTGAAATACCAGCACAAATGTTCTGACTTACTGATATCAGAATAATGTTTAAAGAGTGATATTCGTGGGAGTATGAGCAAATTTAAAAGAGATGTTTAATCAGACCTTACAGCACTGTGAGGGGCTGAAAATTACGTGGAATTAAAAAAAAAACTGTGAATTAATGCAAAGTTGAATTGATGTCATGTCCTAAGTGTGTTCATTTCAAACGTTCTGTCAATTCATTTGAATGACAAACATTTCCTGGAAAACCTGGAATATTTTGGAAAGTATGAAAGGTATGAATGAGAGGAATAGTAGCCAGAATGTCCTAATGAAGTTGAATGATTTGATGTTTGAATGAAGTTTCTCTGTCCAAATGAATTTCAGCCCATGACAGCTGAATTCCATTTAGCTGCGTCAGCTTCAGGGTCCTGGTATTGTGCATGTTGGCTGTGTCACACTGTCAGTGAGGCACTTGAATGCAGCAGAGCCATCAGTAATGGTATTAGTAACACCTGTGGTCTTTCCTGAAGTCAAAATGCCTCAATTTCTTTGAGATCACAGTGACCATGTAGTCACCTTTATATTTTGTTTAATATTTACATGCATTATGTACTTTATATTCTGCAAAGATTATGTAACATGCTCTTTGCAGAAGCAGCTTCAAGCAGAAAGTGCTTAGCAAACAGTTCCTCTGACGGTGAGTTCACTGATTTGCCAATGCCCAAGATTTGACATTTAGCTGTCAGCCATCAGCAGCCTTTCAAATACAACAGACAACCAAAGTGACAACAAACACAAGCACACTCGTTTTGCACTTAATGACCTGAAACATGTGAATCCCCTAATATGGTCCTTTGATGAAGACCAGCACCATTAACTGCTGAAACAGTAACACGTCAAAACACTGACACCGTACCTGAAGACAAACGTTCCCGCGGTGCCGTGTCCAAGCACCTCAGATGGAGTGAAGGAGATTTTACCCACTTGCACCTCCTCACTGTTTCCTTCTGAGACAGCTGGAAGGAAGAATGAAGCAGCAAGAAATTAATCTCATCTTCACAGCGAGGGACAAAAGGAGATAATACATCTGAACACACACAGTTTGGTGTGTTTACCTGCTGTGGGTTTGAGCCCTGCGGCGCCATTTATGTCGACATCTGAGGTGCTGCTGCTGTGAGAGTGAGGGCTGGGTGGAGGCTCAGGAGAAGCTGGATGAGAGTCTGGAAGTAGAAAAGTGAAGATATGCAGTATGCACGTCGCTTGCAAGTCAGTTTTTTCTGTATCTTATTTAATCAAGGAATGAATAATATATTTAAGATTTCTGGGCTTTGAGAAAAATGATTCTTCAACACAACTTTATGCATTTTACTGGTATGATCTTTCAGTTCTCAAGTGCACCGAAAAGAAAAACGCTTAATAATTGAACCAGACCTTGAGGCCGCTGAATACAGGGAATGCAGCTTAATAGAGTTGTTTTATAAGTTACTTACCACTGGAGATGTTTGTGTCAGAAGAAAGGGATGTGTCTGAAGAAACCAAGGACACTGTCTGCATGTTGGTCTGCATGTTGGTCTGCATGCTGCTCTGCATTCGCTGGAGACGGGACTCAAAAGCCTCCTCCAGCTGCCTTTGAGCTTTCAGCTGCTGGGCTGCACGCTGGAGAAACACACACAGATACAGTTCACACAAACTGCTGTTAGACGATGGACTTTCAGATCAGTATTGAGAAGACTGAAGAGGAGGAATAAATGAAGCTGTTCTTTGAGGAAGATTAAAAAACATCAGCAAATACCATCCAGCCCAAATGTTGTGAAGGAAAACACTTTAAACGCTGCTAAAAAAAACTGCCCCAAAATCACTATTTTGTTCGTACTGTAGTATTAAGCTCCATTAGATAACATGATCAATGCATGAATTCGTAAATGTTCCATACTGACACGACTGTCTTCATACTGGCTTTCACAGTCTGACTGCAGTCCACCGAGCATTATTCCATCACTCTGAAAATCACATTGAATTGCACTTCTGGTTTTGCTCTACAAATAAATTTGAACTTCAAAAATGAAAATTTATGCAGGCAGATGCTCCAAATCCTAATTAGATCATTGAGTCTGTGCGTAAACACGATGTGTCACTCATGTATTGTTATTAAGCCACCATGGCGGCAGGACACGATGGCAGTGCTGGTGAATTTTGCATTCCAGAGTTTAATTTCTTTTCTTATTCTTGCTGATAATAAATCAAATGTGTAACCCAAGATATATTACAATTATCTGGCGAGAACTCCTTCAGAAAACTAATTTGTGAGAGCTTCTTCTTCAGGTGCTTCACTGAGAGCAGCCTCAACAAACCACACTGAAATACAGCCACAGAAAAAGTAGCAGCTCTAACTTCTTCCTCAACTCGACAAACTCTGAAAGGTGCCCTGCGGAGTTTCCTTATAAACAAACAAAAGTTTATATTCAGCGACACTCACAATGCATTGTGTATCCTTCACGTCTAACAAATGAAAGCTGAATGCATTTCCATCCATTTGCAATCTTTTTTTTTTTTAAATGTAGTCTTCGGCTTTCCCATCTTTGCTGGTGCACTGCAGTGTATCTATTTACTGGTAGAGGTCAAACGCTCCAGAGGATACCTTTAATCGTGTTTATATTGTCATTACTGCTTGTTGGGCAAACACAAAATATTTCTACATGTTCCTTAGGGGTTAATGAATATTCTGGTACATGTCAGAACCTGTTAACTGAAGTAAAAGAGGCAGGCTGAGGAAGAATAGGTGCTCCAGGAACTGAACATTTCAACCGCAAAGAACCTCTGGGTGCGATGACAATTACAGATCAAACCTACATATCTGTTTGAGGGTATCCTTCAGTGAATATTTCCCTGCAGAGGCATGCAGTTTGCCTCCATTTGTTCATATCTTTGTGAATAAAATTCTGAAAATCTGCGTCTTTTGCAACAGATAGAGATTAGACACACTCACTACGGGGTACGTGAGAGCGAAGGCCAGCCATCCTCCCAGCAGCAGCGTCAGAACAGCCAGAGTGAGACGGTCCTGAGTCATATAGACAGGAAGCACAGCGGCTGCTCTCTGGGTCGGTCCTGACGTCCTCCCATCATCCCCTTCTCTATTAGCATTAGTGTCGCTATGGCCACCAGCAACTGTCTGGAACTGAAGGACACAATAACAGAGATAGGGAACAATGGAAATATGATGAGGTTTCACTCAGTTTGTTGTCATTGTTCTCTGTAAAGCAGTTCGCAGTGAAAATGATTGCTACACGGGCATTTAGATGTTTATTACACCATCATCTCTGAAACAGTTTGAAGTAGGTTATCATGGACAGTAATAGCCTGACAGAGAGGGACCATTTTCTGATATCATTTCTGTGATCCACTGGCTTTCAGGTGTACACTGCAGCAGCCACACAGGTAGTTTGGAGCTGTGACTCACATAGCGCTCGTGGTAGTATGAGGCAGGGGAGGCAGAGGAGACTGAGGGCCGAGGGGGGATGACTGCCTCACCAGAACGCTGCAGGCTGCCTGGGAAATCCCTCAGCATGGTGGTGTGAGCTACTGGAGGGAGCTCGTGATGACCTGAACCACACAAACACACAGGTTTAATGCATTTAGAGCTGCATGAGCGCTAATGTTTATATCGCTAATGTTTATATCCACCTGGTATTAAAATTGGATGTATATCTGGATATGTTATCCAGATTATAAGCAAGCCCATCTTGCCTTTGCATTTACACCTTAGCCGTAGAGTAAACTAACCTCACCCTAACCCCAAGATAGCTTCAAGTAATCTAATCTTAAAAAAGACTTCTGTGAGTTTTTGAGTTGTAAATTTGGCAAATATAATACATCAAGTTATCACTTTGTGTACAAAATACTGTGTCGGTTTGGGTGTGTTCGGGTGTGTTGCAGTACAAAGATGTGGTCTATTCTGTGACAAGATAAATAATGTCCTGTTAACAGCAGGTCAGCTGCACAGATGAGTGCAGTGCACACCATCGCACACACAATTATTTCTTACAGCACACCTTTATTGCTTTATTGCTGCCAGAGCTGGATTTTAGTACTTCCTTCCCTTTCATGGCACAGAGTAGAGGTATGATCAGTAATTACAGGTCTCTCTATCAGCCTTCTCACCTGCTCCCTCTCTAAATTTGAACAGCAAACTCTATTTTATGTTTACTCAAAGCAAACATCCGTATGTTGTGTACTGATGCCAGCACGTTGTGCAGATTGCGTTTACACTGACCTAAGATCCAAACACTAAGTGAGCTGGACTTTAACTTTTCCTAAGCAAAAGATAAAATGGTAGATTTTTTATATCTCTGAATGCACTTTTAAGAGCATAAAGTGCAACTTTCCAAGCTTCAATTATTTGTGATATTTCAATATTAAATACTGCAGACAAAATGCAACTTCTGCAACTACATTTTAAAGTTAACATTTTTTTAAGCTAATATTATTTACGCTTGATAATTACTCTGTTATTATAAATACTATTTCTAGAATCCATATATTCATACACAGCAAATAGCAAAACATAAACTATTATTAGAGTGGTTAGAACAGCCACCCGTCTTTCAGGAAGTTTTGGATGACACACAGTAATGAAGGTGTGGTGTGTGTGAGTTTACCGATTAGCAGCCAGTGGTTTTTCCGGCTGTTTGTGCTCCCTGGCGGATAGCGCACATCAGTGGAAGGTGTGATCTCACACGCCCCTCGCTCCCTGACCGTCACCTCAGCCGTCAGCGGACCCTCAATTCGAGCCAGGGTCAGTCCACGAGGCTGCCATGGCAGCAAGAAGGACAAACCAGTCACATGACTGCTTTCGCATCACCTCTGATCTTGATCTGATATACTGTAATAACTATTAAGAGT
>NC_135077.1:19550000-19650000 GCF_051107435.1 Chaetodon auriga
GCGGTCCAGAGTGGACAGTGAACCGTCCACAGCGCCTTATCTCTCCTCCACACCGCCATGCCTACCTTTCACCCCCCCCCCTGTCCCTGAGTGAGGGCGGAGAAACCGGAGAGAAGGCATCTCTGTCCGCAAGTATTGGTTTGAGGGTCAAGGGTGGCCGACCTGTCCGCGTCACCTCTGACCCGAGCGGCGGCCCCCCGCGGCCCGGCCAAACTGATGAGGAGGGATAATGTAGATTTGATGGTGCTTTGCATTGATTATCCCTCTCGTCTCTGTTGTCTTGTGGGTGTTTTGTTGCCAAGTTTATTTTGCTGCTGCCAGATTCATGAATACTAATTCGGGGATCATAAGCAGGCGTGGGTAGATCAATAATCGGGGATGTCAATAGATCACTTCAGGATGGCTGATTAGCATTAACAGACGCAGAGATACGGAGGCTGCTTGGTTACTGCGTGTTAACCCAAATACAGCGCAGTGTTTATGTGTAAATGCATCTCATATAAACAGTGTATTTATTCCCTACAGAAGCTCGATTTCATCGCTGAACACGCACAAACAGTCGCCTTCATACACACACACATCCAGCGACAAGGACGGCAGATAATAACTCCCCTCTGGCCCCTGTTTGCTGGCGTCTTAACAATTTAAAACACCTCATGAAAAAACAAAGATCTCCAATAATGCAAAAACACGTCTGATTAATGACGCCCTTCTCGCCGCTTCGCTCGGCCTTTTTTTTATCAGCTTTATTTTCTGAAGAAATAGCGGCTGTCATCTGGCTCTCTCTCCTCCACCTTCTCCCCCTTCTTAACCCCGCACCCTGTTTGGTTCCCATTATTCACTTCGCTTCATCTCTAAAAAGGTAATACGGTCGGATCACACATCTGTTTGGACGTCAGTGGCCGTGCATAGATTTGTGCTGGTGGGACACACGGAGGGAATGTGAGCCCCGTATTGTCCAGAGACGACGGAATAGCAGGAGTGAAAGCCAGATAGAAAACCAAAGAGAGAAGAATGACAGCCTCTAATGCACCTATTTGTCATATCTGTCAGGGTGTTGTTTAATGCTAATCTAATCAAAGGCAGAATCTTGGTGATTGCTCCTCTGCACAGCCCGTACCTCGCTTCCCCCTTTGGTCCCCAGCCCAAGCTATTTCTTCCTTTCTCCAAGCTACCCCACCCAATCTCTACAACACACACACACACACACACACACACACACACACACACACACACACACACACACACACACACACACACACACACACTCAGCGAGAGGGCCAGGGATTGGCTGGCGTAGTGTTGATTGCTTCAATAAATCATCCAACCAAATTCTCTCACAGCTAATGCAAATGTAATTTTATTGTTGTGTAAAGGGAGAGAGGGATGGGGGGGGGGGGGCGGCGGGGGGGCGATATACAGCTTTCCACTGGGGAAAAGGGGAAACAGGGACAGACTTTCCTCTGGGCTAAATTACAACATATAATTATTTGTGTGTTTGCTCTCCTTGTGGGGCAGTGAGAGTGAGCCTCCGCCATGATTGATGACGTTATTTAGGAAAGTTTGTTGGGCCCTCTGGCACAGGAAGCACTCAATTCTCTCACAGGAAGTGCCTCCGTGGCCATCTTGTGACTCCTTCCTGCCTTCAAGTCAACCGGCGGGGGGAGTAGACGGAGATGATTTTGATTGATTTTTTTTTTTCCCCTCCACCCCCCTCCCTCACCTCCATCGGAGATGCGATGCGATACCATCTCTGTGAAATTTTAATTAATTTCCCGGTTTTTGAGATGGAGTGGAGCCGGGGCGAAGGGTCAGGAGGCGAGGGACCGCAGAGCAGTTTTTAATCAGGGATCCTATGAAAGTTGCATTGGCGGCCACATCAGCTTGGCATTGAGGAGGGGATTGTAAACCGCTGTTTGATGGTGCCCCATTTCTAAACAACTACAACAGAGCTCCCAATTAAAGGACCATTTTGACCAGACATTAACTGTTGGGGTGGCATGCTGCCTTGTTCTCCGCTGTAATATTGATCCTCCAGGACTGCTGAATATACAAAATGAGGATTAATGATCATTTACTGTAGCTGCAACAGAGCAGAAAGAGTCACTCGTATCTGCACCTGGCGATGATGTCGAGTGCTAAAGCTAACTTTTTAAAACTCCATCGATTAATGAGCACTTGAGTTGCTCCATTAATTGCTTGGGCTATAAAATGTCAGAAAATTTGGGAAAAATGGTGTATACATATTTAAATAGCATTTAGCAGGTTGGAGCCAGTGATTTTTTTTTTTTTTTGGTCATTTTTGCATAAAAAATTACAAAGCACAGTATTTTTTGTCTATTCTCTTTATTATTTTTCTAGCTGAATCTTCTGCACAAAATGAGTTAGACATAAAAAAAATATTCAAGTCCTGTTTTTTAAAACCCTTTACTAAGAGTACGGTCATTTGTCTGATTACCAGCGTGCAGGAAAACATGACATGAATAGTCTTTGATGCACGTGGGCTCAGAGAGTGCAAATGACAGACAACCCAGGACATTTTCTTACGAAGCAGATGACTGTTCTACTCTGTGTGCTCCTTATCCACCCTGCTTTCTTAAAGTCTGTGTTAGTAAAGTCATACTTTATATTAATGTACACATATTCTCCATTAATTAGCTGCTTATTAGCAGCTTATTAGCACTTATTAATGCATGACCATATTCTACAACTACTAGTCCATTAACTATGAGTTTCCCCCAATAATCTCCTAATTACGTCTTTATTTATAGAAAGTAAGGACGTTGTTGTACACAAATTACAATCTTACAAACCGTAACCCCCAGAATGAGGCATTAATAAGTGCTTTATAGTAACTAATGAAGAGCCACTATGTTACTAATATCCATGCTGATTAGCAACTAGTTAATGGTGAATATGTGCACCTTTAATATATAGTGTGACCATAATTTGAGTGCAGTAAATACAATTTAAAGAGCCTCTGTGACGAGTTAAACAGTGTATGTGGAATAATTTGGTGCCAATTAGATCTTTTCACATAACTGGAGATTTTTGTGAAGGCGTTATCAAAACATCATCGCCCATCAAGGTTATTGAATATGATGTCTTCCTCAAAGTGGCTCTTGCATATTACATGAACACCGTCTAAGTTTCCTCCAGTCAGCCACGTTGGCGGAGGGTCTCGCATGCAAAGAGCCACTCTTCTCTGCCCCTGATTCGCCTTGACAGTTTCACTCTCCCTCTCGCACTTGTTTTCTCCCGTCTTTGTCATGTTTACGGCCAGCGTGTTGTTTCCTGGGTGCACTCCTTGAAGTGGCTTCCACCCAAAACATCTGATTAATAAATAATGCGCTGGGACAAGAGAAAGAGCTTTCCCCTGCGCTCGCTGCCGTCCGTCCCGGGCTTTGAGAAATCATCTCATCGGTTACTGGACAGTCTACGATGAGCAGAGGCCCATAAATCTCCTCAGTAGCTGCATTTGTGTCCTGTAGATCAGCCATTATTGTCCGGCCCCTCTGTCAGCCCATCCATCCTTCTGCCATTTATCAGAAATACATCCTGTACATGGACTGCAAGGAAGGAAAGGAGAGAGTTGTGGGGTGGAGGGGCCCTGGTTTCATGATGGTCAAGTCCAGATAGGACAGACTGCTCTTCCTTACATGTCAACATGTACCTAATGCTAAAAAAACAAAAACTTAAAGCCTGTTTTTAGACTGTTTTGACATTCTATGTAGTGTAATTCGATACTTTAGCTTAAAAAAACTCCACAAATTTTTTTTTTCCCACTTAGCTCCAATGGTATATAGCACTGCACATGCTTTTGTTTTTATATATAGAGATGAATCATCTGAATTTTTAGCTAGCCTGGCAATGCCATAGTGTCAGTCAGTCCACCACTTTGGTCCAGACTGAAATATCTCGGCACATATTGGACGGATTGTCATGAAATTTCAGGTTCCCCTCAGGATGAATCCTGCTGTGGTGACCCCCTGACCTTTCTCCTGTTGTCACCAGCACGTCAAAGTTTTCATTTGTCTAAGTCTTGCATGGAAAAGACTAGTGTTGAGCATGGGCTTAGCATGCTAACATGCTAAACTGATAAGCATTACATGGCAAGCATCAGCATGCGAGCATTGCCATTGTGAGCACCACAGTGCTGACTCAGTACATCCTCACTGAGCCAATAGCATGGCTATAAACTGTCTTGTTTTAACCTTATCTGACCCTACTGCTCTGAGCAAGAAAACTCTGATGTCTAAAACTAGGTGTGTGTAAGAAAATTTGAAATTCGGTCTGACCAACCCTTTAAGTTTCTGTAGTCAGTCAGATGTTTGTGTGTGATTATGTGGTTTATTGACTTTCATTAGCCGGCAAATACTGTTGTGTTGGCAATAATCCTTTCATAGTAATTCAATAACGTCAATGCTAAGCTGCTAATCCAGTGGCCACACATTATTATATGTTCCCAGCCAGTCACACCAAAGTTAACCTGTTTAACAGATGGGCACCTCTCTCCCGGTCAGCGGGGAGAAAGACATTGACTTCCCCAAACACTTGGCTCCTCCTGACCCTTGACCCTCTGACCTCCAGGTTGGAAGGAAGAGTGGTGGAGGTTTAAACCCCTGCAGTGAGGAAACATGCTGCACACAATCAATAGCTTAATCTTAGAAATGAGGGGATCAGTCAGAAGCTCAGTGGCCAATAAGTTAGTTTCACGGGTGCTTTTGTGTCTTATTACGTTGTTTTTTTGGAACGCTTTGGTGGTGAAAGCGAAGTCTGATGCTCGACTTGCTAAATACTCATTTATATCTGTCAGTGGACATATTTCTTGTTCTCCCCCGCGAGTGAGGCTTTGATGGATCAAGAGCAGACCATGTTGTATGAACCACTCGGGGAGCTCAGCGAGGTGAGAGAACTGACGAGGAATGTGATGAAACCAGGGGACAAAAATACTTTCCCCATCATTTTCCTCACAGTCAGACGCACACCCCACTGCGCAGTTAAACAGGCACACAAGGTTCAAGATCAGTGCAAATCAAAGTGTTATTTTTCCCCCCTCCCTCCCTGCTTGCCCGAGCCCTGTGTTCTGCCCCAGTGCCCCTTTACAGCCATGCCACGCGGCTCGGCGTCCCTGCCATCGCGCTGCAGTTCAGAGGATGATATCACGCTGTTGATTCTTTGAAAAGGTACTCTCCTGTGAGACGTAGAGAAAACACAGTAACACCAACTGGCACTTAATTCTGCAGGCTCCCTATCGTTGCAAACTATGCAGCCAGAGAGGGGGCAGCGGGGCGCGTTGTGTTGGAAGAGGTGGGGGTCAAGGGGCCTTCCTGACAGGAAGTGAAGCCTAGCTGAGAGAATCAGACGGGAGACTCCTCAGAAAACTGAGTGGCTTTTAATTTGGCTCCCGACCGGTTCTGCTGCGAGCCGGCTGCAAGTGGCCCAGCACCGGAGGGCCTCCAGTGACACGAATAATCACTTATTTATACACAGTGTATAATTTCAAATAAACGATTTTCCCTGACGGAGCCCTCTCCTCCTGACAGGCCCCGTGTTATAAGACCTGGGAATGTATTCTTATGTCTCTCCTCCTGCCATCCTCTCTCTGCTGTCCCGCTGATAAAATCACATACCAGCTTCTAAATTCTTCTCCCTGCATTTTTGATCGAGTCTTGTCAGTCCTGATCACACTTCAGAGGCCCGATCAAGAATTCAGGGCTGCACAAAGATCGACTTTTATACTGGTATTGTGCACAATAACTAAGTAATTAGTTGGTGTACTCGAGTGGACACAAAATACATGCCGGTGTTGAGGTTTTATGCTTGAAATAAGGGTATTACGATGGATTTTTGGCAAAAGCAGCAGATATTGACAGACAAAAGTTTCATGTGCTGTCGCTAGTTTCTGAAACTTACTTTAAAGGAAATGCTGCGTGTATCTGCAGAACAAACGCTGAATTCACTGATCCATCTTCCTCTATTTTATATAAATATGAAAAGTTACTAACATTTGTTATGCTTTTTTTTAAATGTCATTTGATTTTTACTAAATTCTAAGATATTTTTTATGAAAGGGGACTTCTTCTGCAGGCTGCTCTGTGACTGGATTAATGATGTGCTTCGTTAACAGCGGGTCAGCTGCACAGACGAGTTCTTTCAGACTTCTTAATTCTATGAACCTCTATTTTATGTTTGCTAAAAACAAATATCTGTCAGTGTTATGTCCGAATGCACTGTGAGCCAGACTGCCTTCAGATGTTTTTGGGAAGATCTGGTCCAGACACGATGACATTCATTCATTAAGGTTGTTTTCCTGATAAAGATTGCCTCTTAATACCAGGTGTGAATGGGGTCCAGGAAGGAAAACTGGACCCAGCTTCAGTGAGCTTCAGTGACAAAGCTCTCCTAAGTTGCACTGAAAAGTCTAAACCTGCAGCTCTAGTAAAAATAAATACATTGAAAGAAAAATCCAGTCATGAAAATGACATTGTTGGACGAGATGATGATCTCTTTTCTCGTTTCGGGCTGAACATCTGTTCCATTTGAAACAGCTGCACAGCGTTGAAGCGCTTCGACATCGTTGAAATCCACTGACAGTGTGCCGAATGAACCAAATACCAGATCTGTTACAAGTTTGAGAAATTAACTCTTTACAAAGGAGTCAGCTTTTTGTGATGTACTGCTGGCTTAAATGTCCTGTATTCCACTGAGTCATACTTTTCATACACAGCTCAAGCGCCCTGACATGTTTTTGGTTTGTCTGTTTGGCGTTTGGGGGGGTTTACGTCCTGATTTTTCACTCTGTGTTAGTGCAGCCACGAAAGTGTGAGTCCATGAAGCTGCTGGAGACCCTGCAGTATAAATATTTTGACATCAGTAAATATTCCTTCAGTTGTGAATTTGATCACGCAAACACCAATACGAGTGTCTGCTTTTCTTTAAGCAGATACCATCTGAGCACGCACATGTGGAGCGCTCCGAGGAGACACGCACACGCTTTTTTCAGACGCACCAACGAGCAGCAGACATATCAACTCCTGCATTAATCACTCAGAGGGACGACGCGAATAGCATGTTTGACTGTTTATGGTAAAAGTGAATTTTAGCTTTGTCTTTGTCTCACTCATCCGGCGGCTTTTTTTGGAGCCTGTTGACATGAGATGGCTGTTCGTAAACA
The DNA here is from genome assembly GCF_051107435.1 of Chaetodon auriga. NCBI lineage: Eukaryota > Metazoa > Chordata > Actinopteri > Chaetodontiformes > Chaetodontidae > Chaetodon > Chaetodon auriga. The sequence goes on from NC_135077.1 coordinate 19,557,178, forward strand.
TGTGGCTCACGCAGCTACAAAGAATAGTTTCCCCGTCTGTTCTTCTCTGTGGCCGTCAGCACACAAAGGTCTAATTCGGACTGTCGAGATACGCCACCACCTGTCAGAGGAACTTTATGGCAGCGAGTGACAGAAGTATTCAGATTCACTCGTCTGCTTTGTCTTTTTGCCGTCTCATTGTGTGTCATCAAACTCCCGTCCATGTGAAAATCAGTAGCTCTCGGCCTCTTTAATTCGGCTTCTGCTGCTCTGCCACATTTGACATGAGGATTTATGCTTTTGCCGTCTCGTCTGAAGTTGTATTCCCACAGCCTTTCAAATCAACAAATACTTGTGATTATGAGTGATGCCACCGAAAAGCCCGACCGACTTATTTATTATTCCGGTCGAATCGAGACGTTTCTTTCCTCGGCGTTGGAAAATGTTTTCCTTGTGTTGTGGCGGGCCTGACGTTTGAAAGGCGATTTTGCTCAGGAGGTCTGTGTTTTCTCACCAGCGGTAGTGGTATATTTAGATGTTGATTATGGATAATCAGCTGTAATGACGGAAGTGCATGGCATGTGTGTTTAGACTCAATGCCATCATCATGGAACACAGACCAAACAGAGCTGTCTTATTGACTTCAGATTGAGGCAGGCATTTCCATTCATACACACCGTCACACACACAGAAAGGAAGAAAGGCAGCGAAACGTAGCCGCCGCTGGCAATATCAAACATCGGCAAAATTTCCGATCGGGATCAAGGGGCAGCCCCTCCCTCTCGCTCCGTCCTATCATCTGTTAGGAGGTCGGGTTAAAGGTGAGGGGTCACAAATGGCTGCTTGTATCTACTCATCAGGACGGCTGTGGTCACGGCCCCGATTGCGGCCATAAAAGCTGCGACTCTGCTGACCAGGGCAGCCAAAATCCAATATTCTATCACTGACCTGTCCCCGTTTCCTTTTTGTCACCGGGAGATGTCCCTCAGATCGGGGTCATTGCTTTTTTAATTCAACTAGAAGAGCCATTTTCTTAGCCCATAATGACACCATTAGTCTTGCTATCACCTTTGTCCGGGTCCACGAAATGCCAATGGCCTCCGCGCCGTTCGTCAAACCTAATTTAGGACCGAAGCCTTTCCGAGCTGCCGTGCCGTTTTGCGATATTCTCTTTTATTTCTGCTGAAGGAGCTTTTAGTTTTCCCTCAAATTCTTCGACTCCTGCATCAGAAATGAAGAAATCACATAAAGGAAATTTAACGTCACTGGCTTTCTGGTTCTCCGGGGAGAACGGCTCTATTTACGGCCTCACTTCCTGTGGTGTTTATTTGAAATCCAGCTCGCACAGACTGGCCCGTCCTGGAATATCCCCACAGCCACAGGCTCACACTCATGTTTAATGTCCTTCAACTACAGTCTATGGTTAAACTAGAGGGCCCCAAGGCTACTCTCACACACTTCCTCTGAAGCAAGCCTCAGCCGCAAAACCCTCTGCCAGTACTCAACTCCTAAACACTGTTTCCACTCCCGAGCCCAGACTTTTATTCCCTCTGTGCCCTCTTTATTTGGAATGTATTGTAAACACGGTCAATGCCAATATGGTCCTCCAGGACAAAAAGCAGCTATGAATTGAGGTTAAGCGTTAGGTTGTTGTCTGTATGACATGCAGTGGGTTACGGAGTGACGGTCGGCAGGCGTCTCAGAAAAGCGCCGTCTCTCGGCCCGGAGCGTGATTGGTCCTGATGGTTTCGCGTTTGTTGTGCTGAAAGGGAAAAGCTGTATGGTTTTGAAAATCATCGCATACGTGCAAATGTGTTTGGATGTGTATTAGGGATTCTTGTAAATCGATCTTTTCCTTCCTCCTGGCGGCGCTGATATCTCGTCCCCGCGGGCTCTCTCGGTTTACTGAAAGGCCAGTTTCTGCATAAACACACAGTTTCCTCTATCAGAGCGAGAGATGATGACAGCAGAGTTGAAGGGGTTTATGCTCGGATACGCACACACTCTGCGTGTCTTTCACTTGTAGTTGATTCGCAGCTCAATTACAATAACTGATTTAGAATCAGTTGTTTTGGGCCGTTTGTTAAAATGAGAATTTCTACAGGCTTGAGAAAAACGTGGTTATTTTCACCACGACTGGAACTGCCATCACACGAATGACACACTTTAATACAAGCTGAATAAAGTGGAGTGTACGGAGGCCTCAAGCTGTGATTAATGATTTTTTTTTTTAGAGTTTTTTTGGTAGTTTTGGTCTCTAACTCGAGCTTTTTTGCGCATATGTCTCCATCTCCCCTGAGAGGAAGAAGGGGGGGCGAGCGCTGTGAGGTTCAGACAGGCCTCATGACCTTGTTGCTTTATTATTCTTTTGACGGTTGTGTTGAAGGTGTTGAAATATTGAACAGAACATGAGAGATGATGACCGCTGAGTTTCCCTTCTCTCGTTGTCCCCTCGAAGTCGAGGATTTAAAGTCGCACGCGGCTGTGGCCGGATTGTTTAGACTGACACCTCGAACCATAACGTTGGTCAAAGAGGAGGAAATTTGTGTATTTACTTGTGATAAATGCACTCTCAACACAGCTCTTTCACTCCTCTCCACCAGTTTGCCAGCTGATTATGTTGCCCGCGCTGACCAAAGCAGTCAGTATTTCTTTTTTCTTTCAGTTGATATCAGACCTGCAGAGGCAGGAAAGCTCAGACACAGAGTCATCAGAGGGTATACAAGCTTTCTCCAGAGTCCATTTATGAAGAGACTAGAATTTAAAGAAATCAATCGTTGAACTATTCAAGCAAAAATGACAAACGTTCCCTCAGAATTTCCTTCTTTTTATACTCTTTTTTGTATATAATGTACAGATATATAGTTTATTTTTATTTTTTTAATCCCTTTTTATTGTTTATTTCTTCTTTTTCTACATTTCTACATCTTAATTTCCCTGGTGTGGGATCATTAAAGTTGAATCTTATCTTTGTTTTATATCATATACTCTATACAGTACAGTACTTTATATTGTATTCTCTGTTTTGTATTGTATTTATATTGGAAATCGACGCCTCCTCAGGATGCTGTGGTGGATGTGCTTAAAGATTTTCCACCATTTTTTCAACATGATTGGACTCGTACATCTTTAAACCTGCGTTATTTTTTAGTAGCTTTTAGACTGGAGGTCACTGTAACATCTGCTCCAGTTGTTGTCTGCATCTAAATGTTTCCAGTTTGTAAGTTTGAACTTTACTTTGTCTAACTTGGCAGAGTTGTTGATATTGTGTGTGTTCCCTTGCAGGAATGGCAGAACTCCATCCAGAAGAATGCAGGTCTAGCCTTCATCGAGCTGGTCAACGAGGGCAGGTAGGTGTAGCTCCGACCCGCTCAGTGCCGTCCTCTCTCCTTGCAGCAGCGCTTCTTCATTATCTTTCCAGCCTCTACCCATCAGACACGTTCCAATTTCACCTTTCCTGGATCCCATCACAGTCCCTCAGGCCCCCCAGGATCCCCAAGGCCCGTGTGATGGGGTGTCAGTTTAAGATTCTGGACAACAATCAATGATCGGGGGGGGTTGAAGAGGAGCTTGGGAGAGGGAGCATGGAAGAACCTTGAGTTCAAGGCTCCGTTCAATACCTGCTCATCCCAGAGGGATTTGGGGAAGAGGGTTAGAGAGATGGTGACAGGGCCTCTGATCGCTGGTTCCTCTGTGACACTTGGCTGGAAATGGCTCTTGATTTCCCCCCGTCCCGTCACTTTATGCCTTCCTGGTTGAGCCTTTATCTGCCTGTAATCATCTCTTCTGTCTGCCGCTGTCTTTTGTTTTTCGTCTGTTTTTCAATTATCCCGACATATGAGCCTCCCCGTCTCTTCCTAACAAGACTCTCATTCCCACATCAGTTCCTCTCAGGCCTCGAACCCTCATCGGTTTCAGATTTATCCATTATTGATCCTCGGCTTTAAGAATCGGCGGAGGCTAATCCACAGCAGCGCTAATGAGACGAGCCGCGCAGTCCTTAGAGTTCTTTGTGGAGACCAGGATTTGTAATTCACTTTAAAGAGGCTGATCTTACACAAGTGTAACTCCAGTCATTGTCGTACATGTGGATGCAAATGCGTGTCTGGTTTGTGTCTTCGTGGGAATCAGTCATTTAAACACGATAACGACCAAATTCAGTCATTCTTTTATTTATTTGATTGAATCCAGATTTCATGCTATACACAAGCGGTCCACCCTGATTGGGTTTTGTGAAAGCTGTGTAATGCTGTTCCTCCCTTAGAAGGTATTAAAAAGTCTTAAATTTGATTAATACTTCTCTTAAATGTTTTTTTTTCTTGCCTTAGGCAGTAACGCTTCTTCGAAAATGTGTCTGTATGTGATTTCAGGCTGTTGGGAGACATTAAACACGTGTAAATCACACGTGGTTTGACAGTGGATTGTGCATGCAGGCGGCTGTTCAGTCTTTTTTTTGTGGCGTTTCAGTCAGACCTATATACAAACAGCGTCACGGCTGCTCGCTACAGTAGCTTGAATCTCATCATCACACACGGCCAAGTGAAGATTTTAGCTCAAATTAAATGAGATGTCATTTTATTGGTCAGTCCATCCATTTTCTGCTACTTATCTGGGTCCAGGTCACATAAATCACATTAATTCATTTTATCATTTGGGAAATACGGAAGAAAAACTAATTTATCATCCTCTCTCTGTACTTTCATACTTGTTTGACTGTTGATAGATATGAAATAGCATTCTTAAAGGTATCTTAAAAAGTCTTGAATTGAACTTCCTGCAGAAACCCTTTATTATATTACTTATTACAAAGTATTTTACTTTCCTTTGTCCCCTTTAAAAATGTCTGTTTTGTCCATATGCACAGTCTTGAACACAGCAGAGCACCATAAAGAAGGGCAGGGGCTCGGTTATTGATAGCAGGGCCTTGACAGGGCCATAGAGGCTGCAGAGGCCCCAGCACCTCCGCTCCCCTGCTGCCCTGTGCTGAAACAGCAGGCTTAGGTTACAGCCATCCCCTGGCCCCTAAACCCCCCACCCCACAGTCAGCCCCAGCCCGCCCGATCCCTCCTCTCCGGCCCCTAGTCTGTTATTGTTCCACTTTGCACAGTCCTGACCTTTAGGGCTGCAGAGAGGTTTCTTCGACCTGCGCACACATCACACGCATGTTTCATCAACACTGATAAGAAGAGGGAGGTAGACTACATATGTAGCAACATGGGCAGAGATCCTCCCTCCTGTCAGATGCATATCATTAACAAATCAATTAGCACCTGCACCCTAGTTAGAGGATCTCTCTGGTTTTGTTTTGTTTCCAGATTAGATTTTCTGCTAATTTTGCACGGTTCTTTTTCAGCATTTTATGGATATTACATGGCTATCACAGTGTTGCACAGATGTTTTAAATACTCCGAAGCTCAAGATTTTATGATATTGCTAAACATCTGTCTGACATTTTCTCCTCTTTGACTGAAGTAAATTGACATCCATATACCTTTTATAAGAAGTAATAATTGTATGTGCATGTGGGCTGACGTCCATCTGCCCTCTCTTCAGGCTGCTGAGTCACACCATGAAGGACCACCTGGTTCGTGTGGCTAATGAAGCTGAATTTATCCTGAGCCGACAGAGGGCTGAAGACATCCATAAACACGCAGAGTTTGAGGTAAGATGCTGCACAGCTCTGGCAAGTACGAGAACAAAATGGGCTTTGACATGATTTCTTATTTTGTAAGTAAACTAAATGGTCTGTAGATGAAGGAAAACATTAAAGTCTGCCCAAAATATATTGAGTTTACAAGTGCTCGGTCGCAGCCTGCAAACAGAAACAATATTCTGCAAGTTAAAGCTGAAATCTGTCACTTTTCAAAGATGACTGAGCTTTGAGCGCTGCATCTGTGAAGCTCTCATCGCTGGTGCTGCGCAGTCAAAGTGTGATCTGCAGACCAGATAACGAGACGGCATTGAAATGATTTTCTGAAGTTAGTAAGTTGGACGGCCGTGGCGGTGACAGCCAGACATGTGCGACCTGACAAATCTCATCAGCATTTCTCCATAGAAGAGTGTCTCGCACCCTCAAGATGTTAAGATACATTAATAAAGAAAGAAATACACATCTCAACTTTAATTACAGCCTCAAGAGATTAGAAGATTAAGCTAGTGAAAGATTCCAATACAGCCTTTTTTCTGCACCAAGAAAAAATGTTAACCAAGCATAATCAAGACATATTTCTTCCTGTGAGATCTGCAGGAACTTCAGGCCTGTTAAGCTCAGACAGCGAGGTCCATTTGTAGCTTCAGGCCCATCGCACTAAGACTCCTTTGATAGAAATGTTTAATAGTTTGATATTCCAGTCGGAGTGTAGAGGAGCAGATCCAGTGACTACTTAAAACTTGTCCGTCAAGTTTTAAGATCTGTCACAGCAAACCTGGAGGATAAATGATTGCTTTTCAAACATAACCCTGTGCTAATCGTGAACACACACACACACACACACACACACACACAGAAAACACACAGACGTGCGTGCACGCTGGAGTAGTTTGAGGCTGGAGATCACGCTTGGCACATATCGCTAACCAAACATTGTGTAGTGTTAATTTATCCCTGCGCCTCCCGTCTAACTGCAGCCTTGCCCCTGAAACATAACTTCTCCCCCTCCTCTTCCGACCAGCTCTCAGGACAAACGTTGCCATTCACATGTGGCTGCAGGGCCAACTCTACCCTGACCCATGGGCACCCTTCGTTGCCCCTTTCCCAGTCCAGCTCCTCTAACCGCCTCCCACGCCCCCTCCTCTGCTTTCTAGATCTCACCAAAATCATTTCCTGTCCTGCTGAGATCCTGTCCATTATACTCCCGCTGGGGGTGTATTTTGCCAGTGACAGGAATATGGCATTCTCCCCTCTCTTCCATCCCTCCCTCATTTCTCAGGAACCTGCCAGCACTAAAAGCTGCAGACAGACCTGAGAGGTGCTGGCCTGAAGGGCTGACTGTGTGTTAACCCACCACCTCCACCCCCACCGCCGAGCCTCAGCCCCCACTTTGCAGTAAAATGTGATGCTTTTTTTAAGGTTCAAGGAAGGGTCTCTCTTACATTCGGGTAAAGTGAAATCCCCGAGGAGTGTTGAAAGTCAATCAGAGGGGTGGGGGCACAACTCCTGCACATCAAAGTTTGCTCTGTGATTGCTATGTTTTGCTCTCTTTCCTGGATCGACTGCTTTTCTTTGTAACTGACATTGTGTTTTTGTGAACCCGTATTACTCTCTCTGCTCCAATTGTCAGTCATTCGCACAGTATTATCTGACACGATCTGACCTGATCATTAACAGCACAGCGTGATTTAGCTCTACGAGGTTGATGCAGCAGTTTTTTATTCTATTGCATACCCAGCTTTTTTGATAAGGTGTGCAGTATTTGTGCTCTTGCAGAAGTGCATGTGCAGTATGTCAGCTTGGACAGCTGTCTTCATCAGAGCTGCACAAGTAAAAATGGCTCAGAGTATGTTGCCTGACTGGCAGACAGACAGACTTGGCAGCCAGTCTGCACACGGCAGCCCCAAATGATCCTGCTCTGCCTCGGCCTCTTGCTGTGGCCGCGGGCCACACGCTGTCTGAGAAATCGAGAAGGGATTGGGACGTGCTTACACAAACTCCCAGGCATTTGTCCCTCATTCCTAACCTAGCATACAGTGATTTGGCACGTAACAGACTGACTGTCCCGTGATTGTTTTGTTGTTGCTGCAAGTCCTGTTATATCGGTTTTTTTTTTGTGTATTCTCTTTCTTTATTACCTTATTTTTCTCTCTGAATCTTTTGTGCTCTTAATATGTGCACTTTATGTCTAGAGAACAACAGCTGGACATAAGAATAAACAATTTAACCGACAGAATTCAAGTCGTAAGAGTACGACTATTTGTCTGATTACCAGCGTGCAGGAAAACATGACGTGAATAGACTTTGATGCATGTTGGGACAACAAGTGCAAATGACAGACAACCCAGGACATTTTGTTATGTCTCCTCATCCACTCTGTTTTCTACAGTCATATATATTATATGTAGACATGGAGCTCCTTTCTTCATACGGTCACACTTCATACTGAGGTACACACATTCAGCATTTACTAGCTGCTTGTTAGCATGCATATTAGTATCATATTGGCTCTTCATTGGTCACTATAAAGCACTTATTAATGCCTTTTTCTGGAGGTGAGGGTTATTAATAGCCAGTGTGCTGCCAATGTGCATGCTAGATAATAAGCAGCTTGATGATGGTGAATGTGTGCACCTTAATGTGAAGTGTTAGTACAGTACGGTGTGCATTGTAAAAGCAGTCAGGGTTTATTACATTTCCAAATGAAGCAGCACTATCAGTTACTCAAACCGTCGCTCAGCCAACTGCAAAAATCCAACTATTAGAAACCTTATAACTTCCCATTTGTTGTGTTTCCGCGTTGTCATCTGAAACTCGCTCTGCCTTTGCAATCTCCCAGCCGTCCTTAATCAGATACCCACCGCAGCTCGTCCCAAACTATGTTTCACAATTGAATTCCCCACTTAAATGCAGTTGCTCCGCGGTGACCTCTGAGAAGAAGTGAGCCCCTGATAAGTCTTGCTCTGATATTGCTGTATTGATTTTTGCCTCCGTGCAGGCCCTGCTTGAGCCTGCTGGAGCCGACGGTTTCATTTTGCACTGCCACAATAAAAATAACAGGCCAATGAAACATCCCCCCTGAGGGCGGGGGTGGAGGGTTTTGAAATAATTTTCAGCTCTGTCCCAGTTTTTTTTTAAAGCCCTGTTCCTCTGTATTGTGTTGCAGTGACACTGTAGGTTGGGTTATTGTTTTGTGAGAAATGAACTTGAAAACAGGCGTCCAGAATGACTCATTTAGGATGTCATTGTGTTGCACTGGAAGCGAGGAGGTTTGCGAAGTCGTGCAGCATCAGTTGCCAGAACATAATCTGCATCCTCCCTCACTATGCTGCTCTGCTTTTAAGAGCTCTTGGAGTTAAACGGCAGCAGCGGATGCCAACCAAGGCACCAGAAAAGAGAATAATTCAATACATAAAAACAAATTTATGTTTGCTCCTTGTCAGAGTTCATATCCTTGTGAAGGCAGCGATAGAGGATTTAGATACCCGTTTGCCCCAGAGACATAACATATGCTTTCTCTCTCATGCTGTCTCTCCCTCGCTCTCCCTCACACTCTCACTGGCTCTCTGTGGGACAGAATTGAGTTATCTTTGGCCCTGAGAGTAAGTTATTACACTGGGCTTAGGGTGAAACAGATGAAGATAACTAGGGGGAAATCCAATTACCTTTTAGGGTTCTCTATCTGAAAGGATCCTTAATGTGAAGGAGATCTGCAGATCGGATGCTGCTGGCCAGCACGGCAAATGACAGACTCCGATATCTTCCAGAGGAGCAGGAAGGAGAGGGAGCCCAAGAGATAGAAAGGAGGAGAGAGAAATCGAACTCCCTCTTTTTATGGGGTTGTTCATTAGGGATGAAATGTGGTGGGCTCAGGGGCACAAGGGCAGATGAGAAGGTCCAGATAGGAAAGAGTGAGCAAGACCCAAGTCATTTCTATTCTTCCTTCCTTTCCCTTCTGCTCAGTCGTCTTCTTTTTTTTTTTTATATACCCCCTTGATTCATCCTCTGCTGTTATATGGAGTAATTGAATTGACTGTCTGAGAGATCCCGTGAAAGCCAGACGATAGAAGCTAATTAGTGCTTGGCGTCATTGTCTCCCCTCTGCTGAGCTTGTAAAACGATCCGGTCCTTCTCCTCACGTTAATGACATTAACATCGAGCTGATGCTCATTATGTCCTGTTATCATAGCACAGGTCTTTGGAAACTTGTGCGTCGCAGAGAGAGGCTTGGCCGGGATGCTCTGTAACGGCTCCAGAGCTGACCGAACACATTTAAATATAACCAGCGGGCGGATAAGTTCACTGATTCAACAAAACCCTTTTGCAACAGTTACCTTTATTGTTAAAACAGAAGCAGTTTGCTGAACAAGGGTTACTCAAACACACACAGGAAGAGCCGAGAACCACGACTCCCAAAGGCTATTTACACCACATCAGTCGCCGCGCTCGGACTGATAGCTGCCACCAACTGTAGCTTGCTGTCATGTAGTTGTCGCAACTGTAATGTAGTATGTCAGCAGGGCTGGATGCCCAGACACTTCATTATGGGCAAAACTGCTGTCAAGAGGATGAGAGGAAAAAAAAAAAAAAAAAGAGGTGCATGTCTGTGTTTGTGACAGCATTGTTGCCCAACCGCCAGGACGTTCGGTGCTTTTTCAAGAAGACAAACGTGAGAAATTTCATAAAGTGGTGAGAAAAAAACTCCTCAAACAGCAGATCTCTGAATACAAAATGCTGCCGTTGACAGAATGCAGAGCGAGTTGGCATCTTCGCTTCCTGTCTGCCTTTTTTTTTTTCGTAACTGTACAACATGGGCTATTTCACTGAAGGCATCAGGAGGTGGGATGGGAGAAGTGGGGGACACTGGATGGTCGGGGAGCAGTAGTCTCAGTCCCGCTGACTTGTCTGCGTAATGAAGTCCCCAGGTACCTCCTCCGCAGCTGCCATCATTATGTGTGACCAGCTAGCCCCGAAATATGACTTTACTCCACAGTTTCCTTTGACATGGTCTCTGTAGTCAGCGGGAGAATGTTCTCCTTTATTTCTCCTTTGAGCTCCCCATTCAGAATAAACGTCCCCATGTTAAAACAATTTCTAATTCATGCAGAGCAGACTTGTGTTGTTATGTGGCTTTTTATATTTTGCTGCTTGTTTTTGAATTAAAACCTGAGCTCAGTGCCGCTGCCCTGCGTTCACGATTTCAGGCACCGGCCGATCCGGAGGACGCGTATTTTTCATCTGTGGCGTCCTTCCTTCATTTGACTATTTTTCACCTCCAGACGACACTTTAACACGTATGATTTTTCACGTGGCGTGACCTTGGAGCTGAGCGGGGAGTCGTCGTAAAAAGACGGCAGCGAACGCAGACTGATGCGGCTTTGCAGAGAAAAGGGGTTTCTGGGTAGGGGAGATGAAGAGGCTGCCAGCTGAGCATGGTGAACAGTCCATTAAAGATCAGCCAGAGACAGTGTGAGGGGAGGAGCAGGCTGGAGGAGGAGGAGCAGGAGGAGATACTTTGATAAGTGTTGCGCCTGTGTTAACCTTGATGGCCGCGAGCACTGGGCCAGTGCCAGCAGCAGGGATCTGTTTCAACTGGATTAGATTTTTTTTTTTCCTCCTGTGCTCCAAGAGACGGAAAAAAAATCAATACTTGGGCTCACGGCGTGACAGGGGCATCATTTCAGAATTGAAGTGGCTGTCAGGCATTGTCATTTGGTGACTTTTGTTCGCCATTGTACTTTTAAGCCCTCATTTTTCTCCCCCTCCTCTCCCCTTCACCCGTTTCTTCCCTCGCCCATTGTCTGAATTCCCCTGGTGACATTTTATGTTGCAATTTGAAAACTCGAGGGCAAGAGATCAAGTGCACGAGAATCTCTTTGAAACCAATTGGTGGACTGGTTCAGCATCTACTTTTGTTCCGCCGCCCCCATCCTCCTTTCTCATTTCATCCTCTTGTCTCCCTAGACCTCCATTGTGTTCCAGGAGGAATTTATTTGTGGTGTATTTGCATTCTCTGATACCAGACAAGGACAAGCCTGATGTCTCGCCTTCTTCTGGACAGTTTCTCTGCCCGCTTGTAAATGAAACCCTCTGGGAGTGCTTGTCGACGGATGTGAGAAATTGCAGATTCTCGCAGAGCGATGGCCCGGCCACGCCGAGTGTGCGCAGCCCCGATGTGCCACCAGTGTCAAGACATTGGAAATCAAGCGCTTTAATAACATCTCGGCCGGTTTCGTTTCGTCCCCCCTGTTCTCCGACAGAACCTTGAGACCCTGGCTTTGTCAGTCGGCGCGTTGAAGGCTGCGGCACGGCACCACCACCAGACCCCTCTCTGTCACTCTAATTGATAAACATAGGGCTGATATCTTGTAATGAGCCTCCCTTCTCCAGCCCATTATACTGGTTAACCCTCTCAACCCAGCATGGGAGGAGGAGGAGGGGAACCGAGGCATCATCTGACAACAACTACAGCATTTAGATAAGGCTGACACTGTTACAACACCAGCACCACTGTGAAACTCATCGCCTCGTCCCCCCGCCTTATTATTTGACGGATCAGCTTGGCACAAATGCGAGCGGTAACCGCCACAACAGCGTTTAGCGACAGACGGACGATTTGCCTGTTATCCTCTGGTTCGAAAATTAGGTTCGGTCACGTCATTAAAATGTTTCGAGGGTTTGTCTCCGTACATGGGTGTTGCCATTTTCTGCCATTATGAGATTTTAGAGATGATTACTGTTCTTTCCACTCCCCAGTCGCCTCCTTAGCGGCCCGTTTCCTCCCCAAACTCCAGCACACATCCATGGTTATTTATTTGAACCGCTGATGAATTGTGGGAGACACGACTCAGTGTAATTGACTCGATTAATGCCAGCCATTATCATTTCGTCTTCACCGAGCTGTCTCCCCCGGCGGCGCAGGCACTCGCGCCGGCCGACCCTGTCAGCCGGGCCATGTAATGGAAGGTGCTGCCCATGATTACAGTGTCGCAAGTCATAACGGTCTCACTGCCAGCAAGTTGTGCCCTGGTGGCTGTGTGGGCAGGAGGCTGCAGCCATCGTCAGCCGTTCCCTTTCCTCAGCTGCGCTCCTTTCACTCGCCGAGGTTTGTCTCTGGGCACGTCTTTTCATTTTAGGCTTGTCCTCTCGTCAAAACATGCACACGGACCGCTTCAGTCACTCCAGAAGAGGCATGTTTCTAATTGCAAATGGGAACAGATACTTTTAATTTGCTTCTTATGTTTCCTCAGCATTCCTTGAAAGGAAAGAAAGAGCAGTTTGTTTGAAAATACCCCAAATGCTCCTTTTTTTACTTTCTGCCCTTTATCCGGTCTGAGGGCCTGCATGGAAGTGAAGGCAGGATGGTGCCAACTGGGAGATTTAGTTATTCGCTTTAACCTTCATAATAACATAACATAATAAGTCCTTCATAATACTCTGGCACATTCTCTGACTTCACATCAACGGAATGGCCCCCGGAATTAACAGTGACTTGTCTTTTCCACTTACAAGCAAACCCAACTTTGGACTTTAATGGCGCTACTTATGCCTTCAGCTTTTTTCGTTGTTATTTTAGGGGTGAGTCTGTGAATTTGGCCTTTTCTCCTGCAGTCGACTTTGGCTTGGGATATGAGAGAAGCCCATTACGGCATGGAGGGTTTGGGTGTTTGGGCAGGCTCCACGCACAGGTGATGAAGTGTTTGTTTATGGTTATGAGTTTGAACCCAGCGCTGTTGATTAGTGCTGCAGACTTTGCGAGTCTCAGACAGGAGAAGATGGAAATGGACTCTGTGTAGGTGTGCTACTTACTTTTGCTAAAATGGATCATTTCTGTAATCGTGTATGGATACGTTTCTGTGTCGTCCCAGATGAACACATTATGCGACACTTTGATGCTGAGCATAACCGGACACGTGGCTCCCCCCCCCCATCCTCTCAGACCCTTCCTTTGGTCCAGCTTTTCGCTCGTTCCAGTTCCTATTAGCCTTCAGTGCCACTGATCAAGATTAATGGACATGCAACACACACACTCACACACACACGGCAAGGCAAAGGATCCTCTGGTTGAGAATTTGAGACGCTCAGAAATTCCGTTTCCTCACTCGCTCTGTTTGGCCGTTTCTAAGGTCATGCTGCTGGAAGGTCAAGGCCCACTTTAATGCCACACAAAGAGACATAGATTGATAATTAAGGCCCAACAGCCTGCAGAAAAGCCCCCCTAATGTGATTTATACCGATAGATTTTCTGTCAGATATGAAATGTTGTCGTTCAAATTGAAGAGGAGGACCCATTATAAAGCACTTTAGTGGTAACTTTGGAAAAGCAGGTTGCATTTGTTCAGCTGTAACTGTATGACTGTTGTACCAATGGGTTAGTTTAAGGTTAATCTGATAAGGAGAGTAATATACAACTGAAGCCGCATTAATAATTGAATGAGCTTTGCTTCTTAAGACTGCAGCCATTTGCTTCAGCTGGAGAAAACACAAACGCACCGCTGCAGGCCTGATGATCTGTCCACCTCTCTGTACTATACATAGCTCATGTTTTTCTATCCCCTCCCTTTCCACTGGCTCCCCTTCACTAAGAATTTAACTTTGAAACAATTCTTTCAAAGTAATGCCACGAGTTTGCAGCTGAAATTGATCCTGAAGCCGAGATTGGAAATCAAAACGCTGTTTCAAATTCTGCCTGTTATTTCCAGAAGGTGTTTTAGCATCGCTGCAGAGTTCAAAGGCCCATTCTGATAACAAATTCCGACAGAGAAAAATGTCCTCCCCGTGCATTGTGGGTATCGTGTGATTTGGTGTGCCGGGGGACATTAGTAAATACGTGTCCACTGTTATTAATCAACATGACACGAGGACAGAAATGACCCCGTGCTTTTCATTTGGTTCCACTCAGAGTAGAGTTTCTATACGTGAAAGCTCTGTTCTGCTCGTGTTTGTAGTCTTACTTCCTACAGATCTCTCTCTGTATATTTGATTTTCAGGATGCTAACACTATGATTTATATACTGTAAAATCCATTCTCTTGGCACATGTGCGCACGTGTTTGCAGCGTGTACACACTCGCGATGCCTTCACTTGCAGACTGTGTAATGTGTTTCTTTTTCCGTCCCAGTCTAACTGCGCTCAGTACGCGGCGGAGAAGCGAGACGAGGAGAAAATGTGTGACCACCTGATCCGAGCAGCCAAGTACCGCGACCACGTGACGGCCACGCAGCTCGTCCAGAAGATCGTCAACATCCTCACCGACAAACATGGAGCCTGGGGAAGCTCTGCCGTGAGGTACAGCAACACCTGTGTCTAAAAACGGCACCAAAACACAAAGATTTCTGAAGTTCTTACGTTTTTAATTTGTCAATTTGCCTTCAGCTAAGATGCTCTTCAGAATTTGTCACAAGGGGGAAAACATCCTCTCTTGCTGCTAAGGTTTTCTTTGCTCAGTCGCACTTATGTACACATAAAGCATTTCACATAATGCACATGTTTAATCCAGTCTTGGCACATGGCAGGTCCTTTCTGCACGTATTGTTTTGTAAATGTAAAAAAACATCCTTTGATTCTACATTTTATCACACATGTGTTTGGCTCTCCATACGTCAGGCTGTTTTCCACAGGAAGTGACAGTGTTGCTTAAGTGAAGCATCATACAGAAAATCTTTAATCACCAGGATGCACCTGTTTTGTTTTTTTTATGAACCGTGTTCATAGCATGCAATTTTCTCCGCCTCATATTATTCAAAGCGCCGTAATGGTTTTAATCTCATCATAATCTTTTCTCATCCCCCCAATACTCATGACTTTGATTAAATTAGATCTGCAAAGGTGAAAATGTCAGCTGTGGGTTGAATGATGCATTGACTCTGGAGGGAGATGAAAGCCATTTAAACAGCTCCGCTCCCATTAAGAACAGAGGGAACCCTATCCTCTGTGTTTGTTTCACCAAATAGGCAGCAGAATCCAATGCAGCTATTCCCTAATGATGGCTGTTTGTGCAGGTAGTGTGTAATGGCGAGCTGGAGAGACGGCCGCTGGCTCGTGCTTGTTAGGCTGAACCGACTCTCCAGAGACTCGTCTGGCGAGGGTTAGTTTGCTGTTGGAACAGGAGTCTATCTCTGGCTGCCTTTGTTTTCCTTTCTGTTTTTTTTTTCCTCTTATATCAAGACATGGTGCGTTATTTGTCATATTTTTCTTTCCTTGATCCCATCTCCCTCCCTCCCTTTCTATTAGTCTCTATATGTACTCACACAAGGCTGTGCTGTTTACTATGGAGATTGTGTTCTACGAGCCCTGGCCAGAAAAGTCCCCCATTACCGGCCCTTTATGCCGTTGCACTATTGATGGTTTTCCTAATGGCTGCCGATGGGCGCACAGAGGCATTGGCACTGGGCCTTGGAGTGCAGCGCTCTTTTAATAAATCACAATCAGTCCTGTGCCATTACATCAATATTTTTGGTCAATTACTGTGAAGGTCAGGTGGTGCAGCTTCGCACCAGAGGCCGCGGTATGCGGGCATAGCAGAAACATCTGGTGCTGCAAACCCCCAGAAAAAGAACAAGCGAAAGGAAACGATGGACGCAGACGGGAAAAAAGTCACGAGCACACCTGCATACCTGCAGGCGGCCTAATATAAGAGATGCTCTTTGCCTAATTATTTACAGGCTGTAACGTGTGCTGCCTGTAAATACGGACGGGAGGGCCAGGACGGATACGCGCAGGGAAACCCGCAACCTTTTTCCAGCTGTGAAAATGAAATCCAGGAACACAAAGACAATACGCGGCCATGATTACGACCTTTTGTTGCTTGGGTGTAAAATCCGAGTCTGCCTGCTCACACGCCATAAAAACGTATTCCCCAAAGTTTCCATTCAATAAAGAGTCTGAAACTGAAAATATTATTTTCTCACAAGCTGATGGGAATTGTTGTTTCCTCACGGCAGGCATCTAATATCTTCTGACATGGTGTGACCCGCCTGAATGCAATTTGTGTCTTAATATCCAGCTTACAGCGGCCCCGGCCTCTGGAGGAAAGAGGTGTTAGGTGATTTTCCTTCTTCCATTCCCCTGCTTCGTCTTTCCTCTGTCTGCCGTTCTCTCTCTCTCTCCTCCTCTGTCGTCGTCACAACGTACAATTTCTTTTCTCCTGTTCTCTCACTCCTCGTCCTTTTGCTCTTTCTCGTCTCACCGTCTGCCTCGGTTGTATCACCGGGCGTCCAGGGAGGATTCCTTCCGGCAGACAGAGGCTGCATCTATCGTTTTCGTGCCCTTGTCTGTCACCTGGCGTCAGGACAAAGACGGATCCACAGACAGACAGAGAGGTCGACTACCTGTTCATCCATACGTTTCTGTCCCGGCGCCCTGAGACTCAGGTGTACAACATGCCCGCCTGCTGTCTCTTTAAAGGAGGAAAAAAAAAGTAAATGAACCACTAGCAAGATAGCCACAAATGAAACAACTGGCAGATTTCATTTTTTTCTCTCCACATGTCTCCAGTCCCCCCCCCTCCCCTCTTTCTTTGAGCTTGGGTCCGCTGAGCATCCAGACTGCCGCGGTGTTTATTTGGGTCAGGAATCATCTTTCATGTATATGACACCTAGACAAAGTCGACGGACAGAGAGGGGAGATGAGGGCAGATGATGGAGAACGCCAACTCGCCGTCTCCGGGGACACACACTGCTCTCCTCTTTTTCCCCCCTCTCATACCTTCTCTTTATTGCATTCTAATAGGCTGACTAATGTACCATGGAAATTCACTCTGGATGCAGGAAGCGGGGGAAGTAAAAGGAAGGTGGCAGCTGAGAAAAGGTTAAAGCGTGATGTGGAAGCACGTGTTTTTATCCCGAGCTGCTGTTGACGGTGGACTGATGCCGTCTGTTTGGAAACATTATTCAGGAGGAGGTTTTAGGTGTGCTCTCTAGCATTTTCTGTTCTCCTACTTTGTCTCACGAAGCAGCAGCAGCATCCTTTTCATTCCTGCTGTATCCCAACAATCCTCACCTACAGCTCGTACCCCCAAAACACTCCCACCTCCAGCACCAGCTCCTCTCCCTCTGCTCCTCCTCCCTCATATAAGCAGCTCATTTTCTGCAGCACCACTGCTCTAATGGACGCCCTCAGGCTAGAGGCTTCCCAGCCAAGGGACATCCATCTTTTGGCATGTCACACTCCCGCCCGGCAAAAAATCTTTGTGATGTGCACTCCAATTTTTCTTCAGTAAATCAAATCATCCTTCCTTCAGAAAGACGAATGCTTTAGGGTTGGAGTGTTATAGAGAAAATCAATGCCGGCAAAATTGAAACAGTATGCCCCCGTATTGATCGGCCTTGTGAGATCGAAAACGAACAGCTTTGTAACTGTTCCGCCGGACAGTTAGCTGACCTGTAATGGACAAACTATTGATATTAGCATTACTATTTTATCTTGTGCTATGTCATTTCGCCAGCACACCATTGAGGGAAAGAAGACGGAGCAGAACGTCCTCAGTTAGAGAAGGTTTCTCCTTCTGTTCCACCAATGATACAGAAGATGCTGGGAAATGGTGTCTATACAATATACTTCATTTTCAATTTTTTCCCTTTATGTCATATCCCCGTTTGATTTACAGCATTGCATCTGCTACATAAACAGCAGAACAGCTACTACATATAAACATGTTCTGTTGCTCATTAGTGCTGCAACTTGTGACTGTTTTCTTTTTAAATTAATCTCAAGATCATTTTTACAATTAATTAATACCTTGTTTAGACTGTAAAATGTTAAAAAGTGGTGAAAAATACTATCATAAATTGCTTTGTTTTGTTCATCCAACAGTCCAAAGCAGGAAAGTGTTTAAAACAGCAAAGCAGCAAATAGTCACCTTCAGGAAGCTGGTCGCTTGATAAACAAACAATTTTCAGACTTGTTATTAATCATTTTCAGTGGATTGAGTAATCGATTTGTTGTTTCAGCCTGACAGTATAGTATATGATGCATAAACAAAGTAAGTACAGAGCACGTACTGCAGTAGATCTACTCTCAGTATCTGCTCTTCTTCTCTCCATCAGTTAATCTTTGCGTTATTTTTACATTTTTCTTTCTCACACATTTATGGTTTAGTCTGTAAAATGAAAGACACAGTGTGGTCAAAGTCCTTCTTATCTCTGACCACAATGTCCAAAGATGTTCAGTTTTTGGTGATATCAAACAGAACAGCAGCAAGTCCTCACATTTAAAACCTTTCATTACGGCTTAAACGATGAATTCATTTTCAAATTAGTCGTTTAAACTGTTGAAAACATGGTTTCAAATCGAAACTGTTTCCCTATAATAACTACAATCAAAACTAAAGTTTCTAATAAAAATGTAGTTTTATTGATAAAGAATGAAAACTCGACCCCAGCTGAGCAGAAAACCCCACAACTGTAATCAGGTTCAGATATTCCTAAATTCTGATTGGTGCGCTGAAACATGTGACGTCACTTTTTCCATCTTAGCTGCACACGCTTCAGACTTCAAACACAAATGCAGGAATCTCACAATTGAAATATCTTGTTTGTTTTTTTTTAAATGAATAGGTTTTTAGGCTTTAATTGATTTTCCTTTTTGTCAGTCAATCAGCCGTGTAACAGCAGCACTCCCGCTCGTTGTCCTTTCCTCTCAACAGGCCTTGTTAGTTTTGTCCCCCTCGTCGAGCCTCCTCCTCCGTGAACGCACCGTGGGGCTACGCTCACTACAGCGAGGACGTTCATGTATTTTTATAAATAAATGATTGCATGAGAAGCAGCGGCAGCCAGATTCATCTCTGCTTGTGTGCCTTCACTCCACACTTAAATCACAATTATGATACATAATACTGAACGTAATGCATGTGTTAAAGCCGAGGCCTGCACAGTGTCTGCGCTGCCTTGCGTGCACGCTTTATGGACCTACTGTACATCACAGCTGCGCTGGGGCTGCGCACGCAGAGCTGAAAAAGGAAATGGGGCTCCGGCACGTCAGCGGAGATTATAACCATAGGAAACAAGAATATAACTGTTTAGAGTACACCGACTCTCGGAAATGCACGGCTGCAGAAGGGCAGGAAGACGGATGGAACGTGGGATGAGAGAGAGATATTTGTTACTGAAGCATCAAAAGTTGAGATGGAGACAAAGACAAGACAGCGACATTTCTCCCCCCACATCCTTTCCTCTTGCTGCAGTATATACTAAACCGCTGCGATGACTGATTGCACGAATCTGTATGTAAAAGGTTGAGAGCGTGTCTTGTTTGCTGGATGGAAAACTCTGCAGCTGCCGACTTATCTGACCATCAGATTGCCTTTGCTGCATTTGTGAAAAGACTAAACACTGTAGCTGGGTCCCCGCTCTCGCCTGATCCTGATTGAAAGACCAGATTTTCAGTTGGGATCATTTCTGCTCTTCCTGTTGATTATTATTTGGATTGTAACGTTTGTAAATCAGTGCAGCTGAATCGCATCTGCGGCAGATAACCTCTGAAATGAGCCCTTCTTTACGTTGAGAAAACAGGACCTAGCTGGTCATTTTTAACTGATAATGGCTTTCGCTTTGCTTATGAATACTTGCAGTCAAAACACGAACGTGACCCGATGGGCTGTGCGGTGGCAGCCGCAGCGGCCCGCAGCTCCCGTCTCATCCCGAGCAGAGACAGTTGTTTCCTTTAGTCCAGATCCAGACTACTTCAAAACCAATTAGCGGAGGCTCGAGTTATGGCCATCCATCTGCCTTGATACAGTCATAAACATATAGCATAAACATAGCGCACGAAGCAATGCGAGCCTGCTTCCAGTTGTGCTCATCTTTGTAAACTCTCCGCATCACGCGGGGATCTCCAACGCCAAAGTCCTTAAACGGGTTTAACGTGAAACCCTCCACCTCGTTAATCATGCGCAGTGACATGTGTCTGGGACGGAGGAGCTGTGATGGGGACGAAAAGGATGTTCCTTAAGTCTCAGGGGAGACTGTTCAAGTTTGACAGACTTGCGTTCCATCAGTTGCATAAAATAACGTGCCACGAAGGCCCTACCGTGCAGCCCGGCTCATGGATATGAATTAGAATATCGCCTTAATGATAACATTTACCTCCACTGTGTATACAGTACAGTGGCGGGGGCTGTAAGGAATAGTAACAAAGTGTCATGGTGGAACATATTAACAGCTGATGATGTCCATATGTTAGCATGGCTAAGTGTTGCAGTGTAGACGGAGACGGAGAAAATTCTACTCGATGGATCATTTCAAATGACAACAAAAAGCCAAGTGGTTCAGTTAAAGCCGGGACGTTTGATCACCGTGGAGGAAATGAGTCATGATTTAAACATTTCGTTTTGATGCCACCTGTCACGCAGCAAATATGCTCTTTGAACTGCTTTTAAACTGCATGTTAATTACCACAATTCATTATTTAATAGTGGACTTGTTGCAAAACATTGATCGT
The DNA here is from genome assembly GCF_051107435.1 of Chaetodon auriga. Taxonomy (NCBI): domain Eukaryota; kingdom Metazoa; phylum Chordata; class Actinopteri; order Chaetodontiformes; family Chaetodontidae; genus Chaetodon; species Chaetodon auriga. Next base: position 19,578,245 of record NC_135077.1, read on the forward strand.
TTCCAGAAGCATTATGGGACATTTAGGTGTCTGTTTTGGACTCTGAGGTGAGCACTGTGCAGTCAGTCTATCAGAGCTGATAATCTATTGGTTGTGACAATAAATATACTAAATATCAGCCTCGCACCAGTTATAAGCAGATTATTACCTCCATCAAAGCGGTTGTTACAGAGGTGAGAAACTACTGGCCTGATTTTCATGAAACTCGGTGGAAGGTGCAACATGGGTCAAAGAGAGCAGATTCACATCACAGCTTCGAGCTTAAAATCCAGTAGATTAAAGTTCTAATAAATTCAGATTAAATATTCACAGGTGCTGGTAATCCTCTGAGGTCAAACGTCACACAGAAAGCAGTCTTTACGGAGCGTTCAGGGACAGTTGTTTCATGGGAGAATCGTTACAATTGCACCTCTTGCTCAAACTAAGTCTGCAATAAACTCCACCAGAGATATCAAAGACAGTTCGAAACGCTTCAAGAGAACAAACAAAAGCACTGACCATGAGGTGATTTAATGAAAGCTGCCATGTTCAAGATGTTATTTCAGTCTAAGCGTTTGATATTTGCACATATGTACATGATGAAGCGTTTTCACAAATAAATGTTACGTGAAACAGAATAAATGCACAGCTGAGGTGATGAGGCTTCAGCCACATCCTGACATAATTTTAAGAAATTTGGAAATGCATCCAGACAAATATAGTGGTTGTGCTTGCAGGTTTTCCTACCATAGAGCAGACCTCTGCCTTCTACTTTCAGTTCTTTTAAATTAGCCGAGCTGTTCTGAAGACGGTCCACGTAGTACCTTCAGGGGTTCAGTTCTCCCCCTCTGTGAAACGATCTCCGTGCGCAGTGACAGGTCGCTGTAGTGCGACACAGAAACTGAACGGTAAAACTGACAAGACGTTCTGAATTTAACCAATTTACCCTCGCACATTTCCATCCTCTGGATCCTCTTCTTCTTCTTCTTACACCATCGGTTTTGTCCGTCCTCTTCCTGGCAGCTGGGAACTGTAATGGAATCCTTGTTATGAAGTATGAAAGAAGCCCGCCATCCCAGAAAGACCAATTACACCATCCCACCTCGCTGCCTCGCTGCTCACAGCCCGGTGTGACTCTGTAGCAACTCTCAGATTTATGAGTTTCATATACCCTTAAGAAAGTATATGGCCTTGGTGGAGCAAGGTCATGATAAAAGGGTGCTGATCAATATCTGAATGAAAAACCATTTGGGAAGTTTTTAGGGCTTTTTTTTCCTCCTCTCTGCCTGGATGCAATATCTGCACAGTATCGATTGTCCGGGGCCAGTAGTTAGTCAAAGGCTATCTCCTTTGACTAACCCCTTTGCAGCGTGTCAGCCCCCCCCCTCTTCCTCGTGATAGATTGGTATGCTTCCAGCCACTGTAATTACACCACGGGACCAGTGGGTCATTTATTCTGCTACTTTCACCATTTGCCAAAAAATCCCCTTTATCTTTAGATTCCAGCACTTTCTTGTGCAACCAAAGCTGGAAAAAGGCCACATAAAATACCAAAGCCGGCAGTGTGGAGAGCGGAGGAGCGAGGATCATCCTTTACTCAGCCCGTATTCATGCTGTAGATTTACTTGACACCCACGTCCTTGTGTCCGAGTTCAAGTTCAGCACCACCCTAAGAGAGGAAGACCAGGGGAGTCCAGTACGAAGGAACTGATAGTAGGTGGAGGGACAGATGGAGCAGTTTGTTCATTCATTCATCTGTTTTGTTCATTTTGTAGATAAACACTCAGTAGAGGAACGATTTTAGTGACAGAAAGCAGAATTAGGTTAAGAACCAAACAGACCTCACGGTGTATTTTACTGTACAGAAAGCCTGAATATACTATAAGCAGTATAAAACTGGTTATTCTGCCTCTGAAGTCCAACGTAATATCAGATGTTCACGAGATGTGACGCAATATTAAACTACACAAAACTTACAGTGTGAATAATATAATAAAACACTAAAAAAAAAATGTAGTGTTTAAAATCCAAGACGGACTTTTATCAGAGGTGATGCTCTGTTTTTTTTTCTTCCAGGTCATTTTCTCCACTGATAACCACACCGACATTATAGTTAGTCAGACTTCTGTTTGTATGATCGTCTCAATCATCTTGCATTGGAATTGCTGCACTTGAGACACACACACACACACACACACACACACACACACACACACACACAGAGTGCTGTAAGTGTTGTATAATGGCACAGCCGTGTGATGGAGAGAGGGGAGGAGGTGCTCATGAATAGCAGACAGCCTCGCTAGATGAGATTGCCGAGCCCTGTAGTCCTGCGTCACACTGAAGCAGAACCTACAGCAGACGAGTGCACAGAGTTCAAAGGAGACGGGATAGCACTGATTTGTTTATTTTTTAATAAAACATCAGCAAAATCATGAGCTTACAAGCAAGATTAGTATGTTTTTTACTAATTTTGTGTCGTTTTAAAATCTGAAATGAAGCTGAAATTTCAGGTTTTAGCTTTTTTAAAACTTTAAAGTCTAAATTTTTGTGAGTTGAAACTGGTTTTGGCGTGTGAGGTGGAAGGTTAAACATCTCCGGTGTCGTGTTTGCATTAAAAATGTGAACTTTAGGGGGGAAAAAAACCCTCCGCAGACTCCCAATCCGAGCTGACCTTGAGCTCGTCGGGCGCTGTGTTTTTCTTTCGGGGTGCGTTGGAGACGTGGGTTTGCGTTCAGATTTGTCATCGCATTCAAGATCAGCTCTGAAAGGTAGAGGTCAGAAGATTATTACAATGGACCAGTAATGGCAGAATTATGCAACTCCGGTCCAGTGGATGCCCTCATTACCTCGCAGGAGTGGTGATAAATGGCCTTAAATGCATGTTGTCAAAATCACAGGAAAAATGTGACTCTTCATCAAAAATACAGATGGTACCACTTCAGCGACGAGCAGGGACGTCTCTGTGTTCTATTTATTACAGAGCCGATGCTTAGAGGATTTTAATAAGGCGAACCATGAAGCTGTTTTTACATGAAATGATAAAGTAGAAGCAGCATTTCCTGTCTTTGGTCAATATTTACTGTCTTCACTAAACACAACACTTTTCCTTTTACCTCCCGTGAAATCTGATATAATTAGTGTGTAATTGTCTGGCTTTTTGTCGCTGGATTTACGCTGAGTGTAATTGCTGCTAATTGGGAGCCGCACACTAAGCTGCTGGTAATTAGGGCTCGATTTGCATTATTTCATTTGGCTGCACTGCATTGTGGGGAGCGCGCAGCCTTTTGCCTCCCACCCATGGGAGTACTTTGATCAGCACAAGCCGGTGATGTTCCAGAGATGCAATATCACTCCCTCTTTTTTTTTTTTTTTGCTGCAGATCTCTTTCTGAAAGCTCTTGGATAAATTGGAGTTAATTGGGAGGAGTGGTAGGTGCTTATGTCGTCTTGGTAATGAGTACGCGTGCACTCTTGTGTGTTTGCAGCAGATTTCAGTGATGAAAGCAAAGGATGTGCACATGGACTCTGTTTCACTGCGAGTGAATTTAGTGGCTCATGCGTAAGATGTAGTGCACGCTTGTTTATTAGATATGTTTTTGCAGATCTGAGGCAGGGCTGGTGCAGTATTTAAATTGATATTAAAAATAGACAAATTAAATGACTTGATCCTGTGATTAATAATAAGGATGGGCAAAATTACATGTGGACTGTCATTGAAGGGGATGAGATGGAAATGTTGGCGGGTCTGTGACCCTAACGTTACCTCTGGTAAATCTTGTAAACAACATTAGCTGAGGTGAATTAACATACACACATGTAGATGGCCTTCTGTAAACCTCATCGGAGTGGGAAGGATAAGCATTAATGCACATGTAGAAAATCACTCTGGCAAGACTTAATCATGCCAAACAATTTCAGCGGGAAGGTATTTGGTCCTGTTTCATTTTAATTTGAGTCTGGAGATGCCATCGAAGCCATGGCTGCCACCGTTTGACAAAGAGCCAGCGCTCAAGCAACCAGTCCTCCACATGACAAATCCTCAATCTGCTCCTGCTCCGCCGTTTCTTCTAAACACATGGTTTATGCAAATCAAAGCAAAATGATCTTGGGGATAGCAGCAATGTTTGAGCAATTTGAGGGCCGCCAATAGGGACTGGCATTAATATAAAATAAGCTAGGAGAGAAATCTCTTCTGCATATGCAGCTCTCATTGACTGTACCCAAATTAATTTAGCTGAAAGGTTATGAATGACTGTTTGTGCCCGTCGTGCGGTCGCTTGTGGTGATATATGAAAGCACATTCGCTCTGCATGTCCTGTTCGCTGTGATAAAGGTCATGTTATTATTTACATAGTATCAAATGCTTTGAAGATAAACCCGTGCAAACAGTCGTGTTTTCTTTAGCTCTCCGCGTTCACCCAAGATAAATCCTACCTTTCCCGAAGAGCTCAATGCAATTGAAAAAACATAAAAAGGAAGGAAACTGGATGTTTTTCTTGCTCTTATCAGTTTCTAGTACTTAAAAACAAACTTTGTGAGACTGAAAATGGTGCAAAAACTCCGGATGATCCTGTGTGATTGAATCTTGATGGATGGCGATCGTTTGTCCTTGTCGGGAAATGCTCGTAGAATCAGCAGCGCTATCAAACTTTCAGGACCTGCGGAGAGAATCTATTAACATGCTTTAAACTGGCTGTTTGATCCTGATGAGCGGTGGTGCACAAAGACTTAGAAACCCACCAATCCTAATAATATATGATGATTAATGGAGGTGAATTGGAAGCGGACTGGGATTGTTGGTTTTAGGGATTCTTTAATGCTTAATCTGTTATATTTAGGATAATATTAAACCTTAATACCCCCCTGGGGAAATTGGGTTGGTGCAGCCGAAAACTATAGCAGTCGATACAACAAAGGAAAGAAAATAACATCAGGACTCTGTAGAATTCATGCGTATGAAGAAAAAAAAAAAAAAATCTCTACAGTTTGTTTTTAATTTAGTCGAAATTGTGACAATAGCATTTTGTCTAGTTGTCGCTATAATAGAACCTTATTTTATTTTGACACTATTTATGTTCAAATTATGGGTGGATTCATCCTCACATTTACACACTGACGGGAATAAATGTCCTTCTTGCTTTCTATTTGGGTAAACGGCACCCACGTGTCAGGGAACAGTTTATTGTAGAGGACTCAGTTAATGTAGTTCACTTGGCCCTCCACTTTTCTAAATGCTGTTCTCTCCAAATAAGCATTTCATTAATCCTGAAGCGGCTCTCAGACTGAACACGCCTCACAATTAAACCATTTGTTTTGCATGTCACCTCACCACGCCAGATCTACTTGGATGCCTGCTCTGTTTTGATCTAAATGGACAATTTAGTGGCGCAATTGAAACTTGAAGGAGCCCACCAGTAAAATATCTCCGTGCAGCGTGATGACGGTTTGTGTTGAGTTTATTAAATTGGAGGCATAACAGTTTTGTTAACTGATTAGAGAGAAGGAGCATCAGAGCCACATAAAAGGAGAAACTTGAGCTCCCTCATTCCTCCTCTGTGTTGGTAAACTTCCTCAAATTTACAGCTTTAAAGTCCTGAAGCGCATCCAAAAGATGTTTGAAAAAAAGAAAAGAAAAAAGGGTAATTAGTATTTACTACCTCACATAAAACTCTTCCGGACTCTGTTTCATCAGTAGCCAATGTGGTCTCTATTAATACACATAAAGTCAGAGCTTGAGCATGCAAGGCCTGCGCTGATATATATTTAAGGTTTTAAAAGAACACGCACTCCCTCTGTCAGGCCGTCTTTCTCCCACTATCATCATCAGACAACAGTCACTTCAGGCTTAACGAGCCGGCCTTCCACACACCTTTTATGACCGAACTAATTACTAATTACACAAGTGGTTGGCGTGCGCCACGGCACAACGCTGGCCCTTTGTTATTTTAATTGTTGTTATTTTGAAGAATGGCGCTTCAGTAAATTCTGCCGAGGATGCCCTGGGAGGATGGATGAGCGCTGAATAATTTATCATCTTTGTGGAAACACACTCGGTGTGTGGTATGGGGGTTGCATAGCGCTGCACATCTCCATTCTTGTTACGGCGGCGCTCTCGTCGGGGATTGATGACGAGGTATCTTTCATCGCGCGTCCACCTCTTCTAGCACCCCATCATTAGGACTTCCATTGTCGCCTGTTCATGGCGCACTGGGTGAATATGACTGGCAGAGGTGGTCTCCCCCCCCCCCCATGCTGTGACTAATTACTCCAGCCATTGGCTCCCCTCCTGATGGATTAACGTGTATTGTGTGAGTCGGACAGGCCCCCCTCCGCCGTGAGATGAGAGACGAGTGCGTCCTGATTCGGAGCTGGCCGCCGTGCACAACCTTGATAATTATTTTCATAGATGAATACCGTTGCAGGCAGGATGATGAAGTGGCCATTTGCGTTCAGAGGCTATCACATGCAAACATGGAGCAGGGTCTTTGTCATTGGCGAGAAATCTGGTCCTGCACAGACCTGCGTCCCTTGTGTCTTTCCAACTTGCATTCTACACACACACACACACACACACACACACACACACACACACACACACTCTGGATACAATACAAACCTATATTCCCATTTATGCTGTTTTCTAAATCTCCCTACCATCTCCCCTCAGCTGTCCTCTGTGTCTGCCTTTTATGCACTGAACTAAATGCACTCTGCAGAGCGTTTTACATCCAGACTTAAGATTCGAGCAGCAGCCACTCTCCGCTCGTCATCCAGCCTTTTGAGACAGATTCTTTTTTTTTTCCTTGTGCAGATAAATCAAATAATCAATGGTTTTCATTACCCAGGGCATACGGTGTTTTAAAGGACCCGCTTGGAAATTGTATTTATTTTCTTGCGTAAAGCTCCTTTCCCTTTTAGAGGCCCCTGTGTGATCATTGGTGTTGGACTGAAGATTTGTGAGGAGCCCCCGGCCAGAGCTGCGTTCAAGAGTAGATCCCATAAAGTACGCTGGGGTTCTCCCGTCACAGCTTATGCCACTGAAACCATAAACTGTGTCTTCCTACACCTTCACAGAATATGCTGCAGCCACTTCTGTATAGCCTGCTCATGGTTTTATTTTTATTATTTTAGAAATATTTTGCATTGTTTAACTTTTTTTCTTTCCTTTTTCTGGTTTTAATCATCTGAAAAAGGTCATTCTGTGGAATAAAAAAAAAACAAAAAAACTATTTTTGGCGGTGGCACAGGCTGTATGTGAATTTACTGTATGTTTCATGAGAGCGCAGATCCTTCTGGTCTTATTTTCACTTCTCACACAGCACAGCAGAATTACAGACATTTACAGTGTTTCATGAGCCATGGTAAATTGTTGCAGTGGGTTTTAGGAGCATGCACAAAGCTAACTCCAGCACAAGCCTAGACAGGATTTTCTTATTTCCTAAAAGTGTTTTTGTCATGAGAACATTTAGTTCAAGTAAAATGACTATTTGACTCGAGTCAGACAGTCAGGATTTAGTCTCTCTGAAGACCCAAGCGTGCGTTGCTAATATTGGATTTCTGTGCTGATTAATCGACACACGAGCAGCTTTGTTGTGCACTAAAAAGTTCTCCAAATTACAAACCCTCTAAACTGGCTTGGAAAATGGCTTATGTAATGAGAAAAAATGATTTTCTTACACTTAGTCGAGCCTCCGAGCTATAGGTAATGAATATTTTAGATTATATTCTAATTAAATCACCTTCAAATATAGAAGTGATATGTCATTATAGGCAGGTACACAGTGCTACGTGGCAGTGACTCCTCATTAAAAGTTAACACTTTCTTTTCCTCGAGAGCAAGATGATTTAGTGAGCGGGCCCGGTAAAGGGAAATGTAAATTGCAAAGAAAAATGGGTGCTGGAGACATTGATTAATATTGGTAATGCTATCTGCCCCCCTCCTCTGTGTTTGTAATGGCCTTCTCCTTATCCCGCCAGCCATGGGTCCTGACAAGAGGTGTCCTGCTGGGCTTGAAATGAGCCTAGAATGGAAGCACGTGCCACAAAAGTGTGTGGAAAATGATCAAGCTGTCATTCGCTCATTCCACTGCGATGTATAGTGCTCAGTTCACCTTCTCAAAGAGGGAGAAGCAGGAAAAATAAAGCACAGAAAGGAGGTGGGGGGGGGGGGGGGGGGCTTATCCCCTCAGATGATACTGCCATTGTCAAGGACAGGGTGCAGTGATTTGGGGTCTGAGCTTGTGTCTAACTGAATGTATTTAAAGAGTGATTCCAAGGGTTAAAAAAAACACCAAACACAATGCCGGCTTTATGTACGCTCGCTCGGACCGAGTGCTAATGCTGGGCGGCTATACCATGCTGGCTGGTAATTGCTAACACATGTGCTACCTCTGTCTCGTTGCAGCCGGCTGAGGGAGTTCTGGCGCCTGGACTACTGGGAGGACGATTTAAGGCGGCGACGTCGCTTCATCAGGAACCCCTCCGGATCCACTCACTCAGAGGCTACGCTCAAAGCCGCGGCCGAACACGGTCAGTCCCGTCCGCCGAGTCCCTGCCTGTTGTTTGCACTCCCTTTTCTTGCTCGCTTGGTGGTAGCACCAGGTACAAGGTAATAAAAATTAGTCTTCCCGATGCAATAAAAAATTTATTGTACCACAAGACACAGTAAAATAGCGCCCTCATTTGAATTTCACAAAGGTAATTTCATACCCTGCTACCCATTATGCAAAGCCGCACTAATAATCAGCCCGAGCGTTAGCATGCTTTGAAGTCAGCATCTGTGAATGAGATTAAATGTGAAAATTTTGTCCATTCTTTTCTCTTTGCTGCATAACAGTGGCTGAAATCAGTGGTAAGTAACATTCACGCTCCCTCCTCCTCCTCTTTTTATTCCCACACTATGATTTTTATGTTTGAATGAGGGGTCACTTTGAAATTTGTGATGCATTCCTTCATAAGATGATTTGCACGATAAGAGGAAAACATAATGAATGAAACCTTTTGTAGTCCAATTAAATGTGTTTTGAGGTGTATAATTCATTGATCGAATGTCTGATAGTAAGATTTATTGTAGTCTACCAAACATTTTTGTTGCAGGAAGAGTCCACATTGCACTTAAGATGTGGGAACGTTTAATGTGGTTTTGGAAAAAGAAAAAAACTCATCAATACTCCCAGAGTGCAGAGCTGCCATTAAAACTACCAACATTGATTACGTTTTCTTCAGTATCGAATAGGTCGGATCAATTCCTCATTGTTTCTGTGCGCTTCTCTATAAAGACAGGTACCGGTTTTCAATAAACCTCATCCGAGAACAGCGTAACTTTCCCAGCAGTTAAAAGCACAGTATCTAAATGACACATGTCCCGGCGTTAACACCAGGAGTCGCATTTCTCTCCTGGAGCGCATGTAATCCCTCATTTCTGCAAAGATCCAGCACACACCAGGCTTTGCAATCATGGCCACGCTGGGTCTGCGTTTACCAGCTCGATCAATTACTCTCACTCATAACCCAAAATGTCCTCAGTGTGTCACCTGCAAAAGTCCCCTTAAATGTGACATCATTCCCAGAGACAAACGGCAGGTGTGACAGGAGTCAATAAGAATGTGATCTAAAAGCAATAAGCGCTGGGGATCCCGGGATCCTGGGAGACCCCTGGTCTGCAGTAATGGCTGCAGCGTGGGGGCAGCTGGAGACCGCGGCCTGAGTCCAGCTGGTCGCCGCTCCTCTGCAGCAGAGTCTGAACTTCACTTTGTTTCCATCTTAATTCCTCCTTGTTTTCCCTTCAGCTAGTTCATGATGGAGAACAGACATATCACTTATGGTCCGTCCCTGACTTCTTTAAGCTAATGAAAACGTTCGGTGTGTCGCTTATTCGGGTATTTTGTCTGCTTTTCAGTTTTATTCAAAGCCATTACAGCTGCGTGTGCTGCATATATTCATCACTGTGGGGGAAAAAAGGCAAATTCCTGCAAACAACATTTGGTTTCAAAGTCAAGTCTGTGTAAAAATAGCCAGCAGCCAGTTGTGGCAAGGGTACGCTACCTCAAGAGAGTGTACCGCCTGGCTGAAGTATGGGAATATATCATTAAAATAACTCTCTGACATTGAAGCCTGACGGCATCCATTTTCTGATGTAACCTTTCGTCTTGTTTTAGTCGACCCGACATTTGTTACGGAAGTGCAGCTCAAGATGAGAATGCAGGGCTGAGTTTTCAAACGGAGCACAAAGGTCATATCTGGCTGTAATTATATTCATCAGATGCAGAGGAGAAAATGCAGCCTCACTCCCTAAGAAAATATTTAGCATAAGATAAAGCCTGAATTTACCCCAATTTTCGAGCTACTTGTGGCTGCGCTCTTCAAATCTCACGCACGATCGTAAAATTAGAAGCAATGGAAAATATTTAGCATTTTTCCCTGAGTGATCTATAGGAACGGCTTTTTTTCCCCCGTTTTTAAGAAGAGGGAAATGTATGTTGTTTCCTTTTTTAAACACAGAGAAAAACGTGCATTTCTGTGTTCAGGATATGGACAACCGTTATCATTCATACTGTGCCAAGATGATTTCCACAGGAGAGTTTGTGGCTGCCAGTAGCCTTCAGTAGGCTGTTATGTATTTACGGCTGGAAAGAACCATCTTTTCTGGGGGATTGATTCGCGCTGGTCCAGGGCCCGTGTACCAGAGGTGGCAGAGTAAATACCTGAAGACTAATGTCTCTGTTCTGGTAATCAATACTCGCCTCATGACCACACTCCTGGCTACGCTCCCGTTAAAAACAAATTTGTTAATTTTGACAATTTAATTGCTGCGAGCCATGCATGCCTTGAGTTGTATAAGCAGGTAGTTGAACCTCGCAGTCGGGAAATGGGCTCTTGGAAAAAGTCGAACCTGCTGGGATTTACGCTGCTTTCTGCTCCCTGCGTGACGAGTGATGAGGTTGAAGTGTAGATTTATTTGTTGAAGTGCCACGCTCGCTCTCAGCATGGATTGTTTGTCATTGTAATCTTTGTGAATTATACTTTTATTTGAGTGACCCCCTGAAAATTAAACATTTTAATTCTCGTGGCCATCAGTATTATTTCAAACACTTTTAGTTCATTTGAGTTATTTCCAGATTTTTCGCTCACATACTTTGACATTTGAAGTCCAGCTGATGCGAGTTTGTGCTCTGAAGTCGTCCAATGATTACACACACACACACACACACACACACACACACACACACACACACACACACCACCAAAACCTCAGAGATGTCAAATTGAAAGAAGGAAAAACTAAACAGTATCTACTTCAGGAAGAGAAAGAGTGAGAGATTAGCACACAGCCTGTCACTTCAGTGTCTTTAATGTGTGACAGTCAAACTAGCTTTTCTTCATGTTCCGATGGACTCACACAATACGCTCCCTGCTCATTATACCTCAGTGTGTATTATACCGAGGAACTATTAATAACGTGTGTGAGGGTAACAGAAGGAGCACGAGTCACGAGGTGTAGTTGCATCAGGCTGTGTGTTTGTGAGGCTTCGTACTCCGTGTTAGTCGTTCTCGTGTGCCGGGCTGAGAGTCGCTGAGCACGTTTCCAGGGAAATGCAGAGAAGTTCAAATCCACCTCTGTTTTTTAAGCTCGCGATCGGTCCCCTGTCCACTTGCTTTGGTGTGAACACAATGGCATGTGGTACGTATTAGAGGAGCTGGTAGTAATTTCAGTGCTGCTAACTAAAGAATCCTCCAGGGAGGCTTAATTACAGGAAGACCATTCTAAATATCAGCGAGCTGCATATTTTCCATGACAAGAGATTTTTTATCCCAGCTCTTTTAGCAGTTTCAAAGTATATGGCCGCCATGACGCGACTGCATTTTTAGGAAGTGCAATTGATCCCCCCCTCAGGTGATGGCGAAAAAAAATCCATTAAGCATGTGTTCAGCGTCTCATTGGATTAAAAGTGTGCTGCTTTTACCAGAACGCTGCAGCAGAAAACATGCACAGACGCGGCGAAGGCTCTCACTATATTGCCAGCTCTGTTTACAAAGCAGGAAGACTCACCAGCCAGCCTCTGTACTGCAGGCTCGTGTCTGTGGATCCTTACCATGCACCACTGGGGAATGCACGGCTCTGTAAATGTTTGCAGATTACCATTTTTCTTAAATAATCCATTTGGAACCTCACGTCATGTTCAGTTGAACTCAAAATGGGCCGTGCACGACCCTCATTTTGTTTACATGTGTTTCAATAATATTTGTGTGAAATGGTGTTTGTTTTGATGTATGTTTAATGGCAAAAATGCATTTAGGGGTTAGGATTATGTCAGTCTTTTGTCTTCATTCTGCTCGTTTTTGGTTTGCCTGCCCGCATGTAACTCTGCAAGTCCGTGAAGGCAACACAAGTCAGCGTTGCTCCTGACTGATGAGTCGAGGTTGAGCAGCAGAGCCGATCACCTTAGAGAATAGTTTTATTGGAGGGTAAACCCACAATACTTTACCAATGTTAGCCTTTTTTCTGTTGGCAAAACAGAGTTCATGCCCACCGCTGAAAGCTGACGGTCATTTTTTAAAAAATTCATAAGTTACTTTAAAGCGGTCTCAAATCGATGTGTGTGCAGCTTTGAACACAAAATTGTAGAATATACTCAAATTTAGATTTAAAGTGAGGCTGTTCCGATAATGGCTGATTTGAATCGACATCTTTTTTATTTACAGCTCCGTCACTGATAGCTGCAGCTGAAACTGAGGCGGTGGGAAAAACTCAGAGCTCGTATTAGAGCGCAGCTGTATTTATCAGTCCATCTGTGACGAGGAGTAAAAAGAACTTCTCCACCATCATTTTGTTTGTAATGATTGCTCATGATTGCTGTTTTTTCCTACAGAGAAAAGATGTCAGGTTTCTGTTAAAAACACAGTCAAACGTGCGATCGCTGACACTTTGAAAGCATCAAACTCTGCTCTGAAATAAAGTTAAACAGGTTTATGAAAGCAGTATGAAATAAACTGAACCCCATGCGTAACACTCTGATGACCTGTGATGCATTAAAGCTAAAATAAAAAGCTCGTTTTCCTCCCTCCAGCGTCCGAGGAGGATATTCTCAAAGGCAAGCAGTCCCTCAGGAGTCAGGCTCTGGGAAATCAAAACTCGGAGAGCGAGACATTACTCGACGGAGACGATGACACTCTGTCATCCTTAGAGGAGAAGGACCTGGAGAACTTAACAGGTAAAGAACTGGCTCATCCTCTTCACCTCTCATACCTCCCAGTCGCTCTCCCCCCTCCCAGTCCTGCTGTTTGTCCTGCAGCCCAGACAAAATAGAAAAACAAGCTCAGTATAATTTAATATCCTGCATATATAATTCTTCTGTTTCTATAGCACTTTGTCTTGTGCATCCACGTCTCCCATCACTGGATTTCACTGATTTTCCCACACGATGATGCTGTTTTTCTTTGATATCAGGTATTTTTTTTTAAATGCACATCTGAAAGCGTTAATTGTTTGAAAGTGCAGGCTCCTCATGTGCAGAGAAAACAGGCTTTTAAACAAAGCCTCAGCCTGAATTACACCCCTGGACGGCTCTTTCATTATGGCACCACTATCACAGGCGAGTGCTGCATGAAAACACAGCTATCTGCAGTTTTCTGTCTGCCGCTGGAGGTCTTACACACACACAGGCCTGAGCAGCAGCTCTCTAAACATCTTTTTTTTTTTTTTTTTTTTTTGACCCAGCAGTAGCCGAGTTTATCCCAGGATGCTCACCCTGAAATGGGCCATCATCTGATTGGTGAAAAAGCCTAAATAAAACCTCCCCTGCACTAGCCTTATATGAAATTCAGCCCACGATCTTGTCAGCCCCTTTGTCGCTTTTGATACATCTGTTATTTAAATACTCTTAATTAAATATCATATAGTCCGCTAATCGGATTGCAGTGTAATCCGCATTTTTTATGTGCGGCGACAGAAAGCTCCGCACACTAAGCTGCATTAATGGGGCTCAGAGTGCTATTAAAATAACGCAACTGGATGACAATGGGATTAAAGGTTGAATCCTGTCTAATAAAGTGCTGTGTGCGCGGCGAGGACCGAGCAGCTCTTAAGCAGCTGTCTGCTTCAGGTGTAATTGAATGTCTTTGACTGAATGGAACAAAAAAAAAAAAAAGAAAAAAAAATGTTATTTCAACCCACGGATAACATGTCAGTACTCGCGGGGTTCAGCAGAGGCAGAGGAATGGATGTGTATCTGTTTATTCCATCCGTTTGCATGAGTGTGAGGGCGCTGTGGGAAATCAAGCCGCGCTCCGAGCCTCCTTTCTCCGCAGCGCACATCTGCAGATACAATGGCTCACATGCGCCGCGCCGGGCAGAGCCTCCACCCACAGCTCCCCTGAGCCGGGCTCTCATTGTCATACTGGCATAAATTAAGATTGATGAGAGATTAAACAGAGCTTTACCCAACCTGCCGCTATCAATGGATCCTGATTGACAGGCGATTTTTTTTTGTCAATTATTTCTCAAAGTTTTGCACTTTTTATTATTTTAGTACGAGCTTCAGGACATTTAGGCCTGTAATGTTTTATTTTACAACTCTACATCATGATTCAGTGTGCAGCGTTAGTGCTGCATGTCTCTCAGTTTATCTTGAAGTCATCCATTAATTCAATTTAATCAATTACAGCAGAAAAACTACACTGTGTTTAAAGTAGCCGTATAGCGTTTAGCCTCCTAATCTAAATATTCTGCAACTCTAATGCAACATAGTCGAAAATAAACTTAAACTAAACCCAACTTTTAAAATAGACACAAATTATCGTTATCTTTGGCGTGTTTATCTTCACCACTTCCCAGCTCTCCTCATGCGTAAAGCCGGTCCAGGACCGAAGGCCCTCAGCGTGTTTCTAACACTTCTCCTCAGCTCAGTGAAAGCCCTTGTTGAGTTTTATAAGTTTACCTTTACACGTTGGTGGCTTTCCTTTAAAAAAAGAAAGCCAGCGTTCTTGCCCCACTTGTCGGAGAGGAGGCACAGCCCTGCTCGTTTTCTGACCGGCGTGCGCCTCTTCCTCCAGGCCCAGTAAACTTCAGCACCAGCGCTCAGCTGGTGGCTCCGGCCGTGGTGGCCAAAGGCACCCTGTCCATCACCGCCTCCGAGCTCTACTTCGAGGTGGACGAAGACGATCCGGCCTTCAAGACCATCGATCCAAAGGTAAGAGACTGGAGCTCCATTGATCACGTCTCAGACTGTCACTTACTGAAGCCATGCCTCGGTTTCCTGAGGTGCTGCTGAACGCAGCCTGACGAACACAGCTCAGTATCCACAAGTGTGTTAAATAAGCAGCGTGTTAAATGTACGATTGTGTTTGTGCAGGTTTTTATCTGATGATGTGTCGAAGGAGAGTCTGTCCCTGAAGTTAAATGTGACTATTTGAAATGAAATTAAGAAAAATGTTTTGTTTTGTTTTTTTCTTTATTATAATTTTTGGGACTGAATTTAAAACGTCTTTTTTCTCAAGGAACATTTGGTAAAGTAGCATAAATTTAACACCACGACAGCGGTTAATATTGTTTGGTGGTGAGAATAAATTTAGTTTTTATTTATTTTTTTATTTTAATTAATGGTCAAACTGTCTTTATGCGTAAATCCTAACGGCACATGGATCAGGCCTCCCCATGGGGTTTTTAAGCAGATCTCAAAAATTAAAAATACACAGAAAATATGGTCTGATTAAAAAATAATACAAACAGTTAAATTTGGGCTAATTCTAGTAGTTTTTACTGGTGGTAACTTCAGTTTAAGTCCAGAAGACTGCTGACCCACAGGTGGTTGTTGGTTTACAGTTTAACACTGCACACTGAAATGATCGCATTTGTTTTTGAACGTGTGTAGCTGTGTGTTACAAAGGTGTTAGCCTGAGTAATATCCACAATTATTTGAATGCGATTTTATATTAGAATTCATTAGAATAAACTTGACAGTAAAGGTCTCGTATAAGCTTCACAGCGTTACCTAAAATGAGCCGCATTGATCAGATTAAAGCTCCAGAGTAGCTGCAGGCCCTCGGCTGGTGCTGCAGTTAGAACAGAGAGCAGAGATGCTCCCAGGCCTCTGAGTCCGCTGATTTACACTCATTTGGAAATCCTTTTGAGCCCGTGACGCACTGTAAAAGTAAGTGATGGCCTAAAGTCAGCTGTGCACATTCCACCTTTAAATTTTGCATAAGCGGGTTTTCCTTTTTGTTTTTCCAGCGGTGACCGCAGCTTGGCTCGCTCTCTCTCTGTCTCTCTCTTTCTCTCTCTCTCGTGGAAATGAATAATTTCATGATTCTCTTCATCAGACAATAGCAAAATGAAATGCACCAGATTTGCCTGTCACATCAGCTGTCAAAACACGTCAAGACACGAGGCCAAGCTGTAATTTAATTTGCAACATTTTATTAACATTTCTTTTGAAGTCACAAACTGAAAAAAATTGAACTTGGCACGCTACATTTTATTCTTTCACTTAACGATTTTGTGCATATATTTAAATAAAAGGTTCTTCACTTTGTGAAAACATTTAAAGAAGACAACTAAAAGTTCTTACATTTATCTGAAAATGTACCTTCACTTTCTCTCTGGCAGTGGCCCAATTGCTCCATTTAAAAAGGGTTTTGTGGTTTTGCTCGCTGCAATATTTTCTTACTGATTTATTTTTTATTTTTTTTCACATTGCTTGGAGAATCAGTTGCAGAATCATCTTCGTCCTCTAAGTTTTATCCCAAAATGTCTCTGTCTCCGCCATCACTTTATAGTTTGTCCAAACTTTTAGCATTGGTGAGGATTTCCCTCGCTAGTCTCCACGTCTGCTTAGCAGCAGCCTCCAGGGCCGAGTGAGGCTTTCCCTGAAACAAGTCCAAGTTTGGCAAGAAGTAGTGGGGACATCTGCGGCACTGCAGACAGGATATGAGCTGCAGCAGGATGCCATTCAGTCGGTCTCCGAGGCAAGACTCGTCCCAGTCGGTCTCTCTCGGGTGTTTCTCGCACTCGTACAGCAGCAGGGTCTTCATGTGGTAGTTGTTGAGCGGCTGTCCCGGCAGCTCCAGGTGACGGTCCCTCAGAGTCTTCAGGACGGACAGACACTTCTTCCTGCAGCCGGCCATTAGCAGCCTGTTCTCGGCCTCGCTGAACTGCAGAACCCAGGCGTCGCTCTCCGCAGAGCTCTGCTTCCCCGTTAACGAGTAGCACTCTTTGGAGAGGAGGTTGAACCCCTCGGCTTTGACTTCTGCTACCCGGTTAGGACCGGGCCAGGGGATGTGGGGCATGGGCCACTGAGCGGCACTTCTAGGCCAAATCCCAGTGCACTTGAACGCGGGGGTGATCTGCACCACATACCTCTCCCTGATCCGCAGTTTGACCTCGCTGGTGTCCGCCACCATCTTAACCACGTCGCGGTAGCTGCATTTATCCACGGCCTGGGCCACCAGAGTCTGAAACCTGGAGCGGATCTTTCTGGCTGACAGGTAGCCGGAGGCGGTGATGAACTCGACCCACAGCGACATGCTCCTTTTACGGCCATCACTCAGCTTCAGCACCGCGCAGCCGGGCAAGGAGCCGTCATCCACAAAGTTGAACACCCCCATTTGGTTGAGGTAAAGCACCACCTCGAACTCATTGGGGGAGATGACCTCCATCCCCTCATAGCGCGCATCGATCTCGCTGAGGGAGCTGATAAACCGGGGCTCCTGCACCTCCACCTCCTTCAGGACATCCGACACCACTTTACAAACCTCCCTTATAGTCTTCGCAATGGCCGCTTTGCGAGCTTGGCATCTCTCGTTGTAATACTTGTTCAGCTGGTAAACCAGCTTTGCCTGCGTCGCAATCATGTTTGGGCAGAGGTCCGGGCTGTACACCGGAGAGTCGCAGTAAGTTGACGGATCCAATGCTTACCGGTAAAGCCAGAGGCAAATGCTTCCCCGTGCAGGAAAAGTGTGTATTCAAAGTTTTTTCTTTTTTTTGCTTTTGCAGCGGATGGACGTCAGTGTGAGGAGGAGGAAACGGATAGGGATGCAACGTAATAGCCTGCTAAATATCAGTCCAAGTCATGAGCACTTCCAGCACGGCTAGGTAGATTCATATTCAGGTTGCGGGTCACCATCCGTGTCCTGGGCTGCAGACGCTAAAGGCTAAAACACCGCCCGCGACCGCTCATCTCCTCTTGCTGTTATTCTCTCCTCCGCGCCCCCGCTCACTTTTCGTCCACACTCAGCTGTGAGCCGGACTTGTGTAGTTTATGAATGGTTCCTTTAGGAAGAGTGAAAGGGGTCGGGCTTCTCCTCCTGCAATCATGTGCGGAGCTGTCAGTGCGCGCAGCCAATGAGCGCAGAGGAGCTCCGGTCCGCCTCGGCAGCTTCTGGACGCGCGGAGCTGTCCGCTGCTCCCACTTCGACACAGGAAAACACAAACCTTCAGCTTTATACGGGCGAATTCCAGTGTGTACTCTCTAAGCCTGCAGTAAAAGTTTTTTCTTTTATTTTCTTTTTCTTTTTTCTTTTCCAAGAAAAGCGTTGCTCTTTGCGCGTAATTTCGCCCGGTGCGCTCTGAGGATTAGGAGTGTTTAGGCACAGTGTGAGTGACAGCCTTTAACTTTAGAGCTGCTTGTATTCTGCAGATAAGTCTCTCTCTGTTTCTCTTCGTTTTTAATTGAATGTGTTTTTGCCTGTTTTTCTCTGTTTGAAAGACTCAGTAATTGTTTTTCTCTCATCGACAGAAAGTATTCTTTATTCCCACCGATTTATGTGCAGCATGTCCTGCTTTTATCAGCTGTGTTGGCTTAATTTCGAAACTTCTACATCTGTTTTACGCATTTAAGTGTGATTTTTTTCCCCCCTTTTTCCTAACAGGAGGCATGGTCAGCTGGTCATATTATTTGTAAATTAAATTAAAATTGAAAAATAAAGCAGTAGACTATTTATCTCATCCTTTTTACTTCCAGTTTCCCTGTTATTCTGGGATGAATCCTTCAGCGATCGCGTTTTTTTTTACCGCATTCATGTGAAATTGTCTGTTTTTCTAAACGCTAAATATTTCATGTCCTCCAGCCGTCATCATTTTGTTAAAGCAAGCTGCGTTCAATGTGTCAAATGCACCTGCAGGTTAGGCACAGAAAACCTTGAATTAAAGTGTCCTGAACTAAAAACTGAAATGAATCAGACGCGTTTACGTCCGTCTGATGAGCTTTTTGACTAATCAATTAATTAAAATTTTTTATGAACAATTAGTGTTATGTACATGGTCAATATTTTGGAGTCAAAGAACTAAAACAAGACGTGTGTCCGCAGCTACACACACACACACACACACACACACACACACACACACGCACCCACGCACCCACGCACCCACGCGTTAATTTGCCAGTGCGTTTATCGCCGTGAACCTTGTCCATACTGAATAATTTAAGCGGGGGTCTTGTAAATTGAAGTCCTCTTGTCACCCAGACTTCATGCTGGAGGACTAAAGAAGCCTCCCGTCCTCCTGCAGACGTGGGGCTCTACTTACACTCGGAAACATGCTGGAAAAAAGAAAACCCCGCAGTAAAAACCATATGAGATAATTTGGCGCATTGTTGTCACCTTTGCTGTCCTGAAACGCGCGTCCGCTTAACGAGGTCGCGGTGGTTTTAGTCTCACACGGAGCTAATTGGACACTTTCTCCAGTCTCCCTCCTTTCAAAGCTTTTGTAATCCAGTTAAATAAAATGTTTTAATTATCTTTCCTTCACGTCACGCTCTTCAGTGTAGCTCTGTCATTCCAGTAATTTCTGAAAATAAATAAGACAATCAGTAATAATCTACATTATAGAAAATTTTGGTTTGATATTTTCTCTGCAATCCGGTTTAAAGTTTATTTGAAAGGCAGTAAAAAGCAAACCTGCGGCTGTTTTAGTCCAAATAAAATGTTAAAAATACTCCTGAACTTCATGTCACTTGTTACTGAAATAATTTTACATAATGCAGAAAAATGACCGAACAGTGATTTCCAGAAACTCGTTTACTGATATGAAGACGCCAACTATGCAAGAGATTCTGAAATAAGCCACAAACATTTCAGAAAAGGCGAAGATTAATGAGCCCCGGTCATAGTTGCCACATCTTCTGGACTTCATCATGGAGCCTTTTTGCAAGTGTTGTAGAGACTTAAGGGAGTATAAAATAACTTAAGATTAAATTTGTAGAATTTGTTATTGAGTTTGGTTTGCATGACCTACTGAATATTTGACCACATATCAGTGTAACAAATAACCTAAGATACAAGAGGCTCATGTACACATGCATTAATTTAGATTTACATGGGACCAGATTTGTTTGATTTGGTGAAAAGCAGGAACTTGTCACACAAACTATCCTGTATTTTAACGATGCACTTCATGGATGAATATTCTGCACAATTCTGATTAGTTTTGACTTAGCAGGGAAAGTCTTCTCCCCTCGAATAACTACATTAATAATTGGCTCTCAGTGCAGAGGTTTAGAGTCAAATTCACGCGTCTCCACCAAGAAAAAACCTTCATGTTGAAACGGTACTGGGGACCATGGAGCTGGTGTCTCATGACATTTGAATTTGATGCACAGGCCACTAAATGGACACAAAATCCGTTTGGATATTCTTTCTACGACTGCTAAAGTATCTAGAGACACCGTGGCGAGACGAGCAACAGTTGACTTGACAACCTTGATTTATAGTGAAATTTGAAAGAAAAGTTAAACTGAGATTTGACATTCCTTCCCTCGGCGTCACCCTGAAGTACAGCGATATTTACCCCGATGTTGGAATTTAGAAAAAGAAACAAAGAGAAATAAATGAGCAAAAATATCTGTGCTGTTTGGGTCCAGGATGGCTGTTTATTAGCAAGCTCGCCGCTCTAGAGAGATGAATCGTCGCTACTTGGAGAGCAAGCGTCCAAACATTATGGAGAACATGCTAACTGTAGCTCAGTGATAACAAGAGTTTCATGAAGAGGCTTCGAATCCGTTTGGCCTCCTTATCAAGCGTGTTTCCGAGCGACTGCGTTCACTCTTTATTGCGGTGTAGAACGGGGTGGACACAGAGGGTTGGGTTGTATTAAATCTCTCTGTTTTGCCAGTTTAAATGGAAAGGTCAGACATATCTCTGAAAACTGTGTGTATGTACGTTTCATGTGCCGAGCCGCATGTGAGGTGGAAAGCAGAGGAGGGCTGGGACAGCTGGGAGCGACTGTAGCAGCTTTCGGAGAGTTTTCAGTTCACTTTTTTTCCCCTCTTCCCTTTACATGTATATCTATGACTACCTGATGGTCGCTCATTCATCCATTCTTGCTACTTCTTTGTGCCCTTTATCTCCTGCAAACATGCAGCATTATCTGTGCTTCCCAAAGAGTTTCCCCCTGCTTTATATTGACTGGAGAAAAGATCAGGGGCCTGTCAGAGCGCTCTTTGATCTGAGTCTGTGTGACGACTCCACAGTGATCCCCTCGCCAGCGCAAAACGGTGTCCATGCCTGTGCAAATCTCTGCCAGCTGATGAGTAACCTCGCTGCTTCTCCTTTCTTCTCTCCTCTGTCTACTGTCTCAGCTTTATTCTTATTTTCTCTCTCCTCTCCTACCAGATTACGCCGGGTACCCGCAGGTGGCTCACTACTGTGTTTACGCTGTTTCCATAACGTTGTTTACAATTAGGAAAACCACCTCAAAGGCATAATTTGACTTTTGAATATATCTGGAACATATTTGGTTCCTTATGTGAGGGTCTTGTTTCATAAATGTCACAAAAGTTTTTCATAAAATTTCATTTTTTGGTCTGTCTGGCTCATCAACTTGTTGAATCTTCAGTCATATTGACAGTGATCCTTGCAATACACCTCTGAACACTATGGCTGCATTTTAATGGCGAAGCATGGCATTGAGACTTGAAGAAGGCCATAGAAAAAAAAATGTTTTGCAACAGAATGTGCAAGTTTCCCCCCTCTGTCTACTTGAGTTAGTGTGCTTTATAATTCCAAGTGATAAGGGAGGGGGATGTCAGGGCTTGGCGTTTTTAGGTAGACCTCTTTTTTCCTTCTTCCTTTAGTCCAGAAACATGATAGGTGCAGGGAAAGTGGCTGGCTGCCTAACAACACACATGTGCACACGTGAACTGAGCGAGCACATTTTTGATGCTCTTGTTCACACATTTTGTCGCTGTCTGTGAAACCCGGATGGACCCAGCTGCTCGCTCCATAGAGGGCTCAAAGAAAATCATCGCAGGCAACTAATTGCCTGGCAGGGCCCTGCATCTGCTCGGCAGAGAGCAGAGCTGATGAAGTCACGGAGCAGATGTGTGTTTGCCTGCCTGCCTGCCTGCCTGCCTCTGTGTGTGTGTGTGTGTGTGTGTGTGTGTGTGTTTAGCAGCACCCTCTCCGTGTTTAGACACAAGCCATCAATATTGCATGTGGAGTTATTGTTGCAGAGCCACTCCTGGAGACTACTAATATTGTATGAATGAGGAAGTGAAATTCGCTGTACTTCCAGCTGATTGGCCAAAGGAAATACCAGCAAAAACCTGATTGGAGGAACCTTCCCTTAGAGCCTTATTGCAGTCTGAGTGTATTATAGACTGTTCCTGTGTCCTGATAGCCAAAAATGTACTCATTTTAACTGCAGTTTTAGTATGTAGTACGTTCATAAGAAATGTACACTTAAGAATGCTGGAATAAAAGTAATTTTATTTTTGAGTGGATTTCATCGACACTCCCAAAATCCATCACACACAAATTTAGGAAGCTGAAAGTAGAAGAAAAATAAAAGAGTGTATTGAATGAGAGAATGGTGTGAGAGCTCAAGCATTTTTTGCCTGTTATTATAATATATAATATAATAGATTTTTAAAATATTTGTCATTTGAATTTTAAAGCCACAAACGCTCCTGTCAGTACAAAATAGCAATACTACATATACATTGTACATACTTGATAATAGTACGTGTAATTGCTTGTAATTGGACTAACTGAAAAGTACTGCACTGTCAGTATTAATGCATTACTTGTACTTTCACCTTTATTAGTATTAGTACTGGAACACATTGTACATTCAGTGAGCATTTGGAAAGTAAACAAATTAAACAAATTAAGATTATCACCCCCCGAGCCACACAGCAATCTGAGAATCAAATATAACCGCCTTAAATCACAGAATGAAAGTTATTTATTTGTTAAAACGTCATCCTCAACAGGTCATTTCTAATGGACGAGCAAAGCACATTTAAATGTCAATAACAGATAATCGCAATGATATACGATATAAAGTACAAAAACTGTATATCCTGCTCAAACCCAAATAATGCACACAGTAGTAGAAATCAGAGCGCCTCTGTTGATACTCTTTCTGCCTCTTTTTGACCTCCTCAGCTTGTTTCTATGCAAACAAAAACATGTATGGGCCGTGTTTAGTTTTCCTGAACTAAGAGTTAAATTGTGCTGCTTTTTCCAACTCCTGCTGACGTCCACTCCATGTTTCCAAGAAAGTTTCAGCCAAAAGTCAGGTAGAAAAGTATTTTGGAAAGAGGACCAGTACATTTTTCCTAAAGGTCAGTGTCCAACCTCGGAGTATGCAATGATAAAGCCCCCACTGAGACGACATTGGTAACTCTAATTAGCGGGGTGGTGACGGCTCCTCGGGTTTGGCTGGAGTGACTGAATGGATGGTCACTCAGTCAAGGAAAACCACCCTGGTGTTATGTAGCGACCAGTCCCATATCGTTAAGCTCTCCCTAAAGTGTCAAACTGCTGGGACTGAACCCCTCCCCCCTCCTCCTGCTCGCTCCGCCAAACTCTCATGGTCGCCTGGGACGACCTTCGGCTGCAGCTGCCAATCACAAAGAGCCATGGCAGCGAGAGGTCTCTGAGAGAGGAGCCTATTGATTTTCCAGTTAGAGCCTAAGTAGTGTGTGCTATAGGACTAACGGACAGCCCGAGCAGGTATGTCATTATCAATGAGGCCAAGGAAACAGATCCCCTCAGTCCCACTCATTCATATTGGCCTCCTTCGTTCTCTCCTTCATGCCGTTCCACCTCCTCGTCCTCCCTGACAGAGCGCATCCTGAGATGGTCAATAAATCGCTCAGCCACACTACGACAACAACTGGTGGAGTGATGGGTTGGGATGACCTCCTTTGTCTTTCTTCCCCCTCTTTCCTTCACTCTTTCACCGTCTGCCCCTCCCTGCTCTCCAGGTACAGTAATCACAGCACCTGGAAGACACGAAGTGCTTCCTCAGCGCAGACAGACTTGTTAGCCACCATGCGTTCCTCTCCGTCCAGGTTCAGTTTAATCTGAAGCATCGTCTCCTCCCAGCCCTCTTCGGCTCGTCCAGTCACCAGAAACCCGATTATTATCACGCTGCTTCTCTCGTTTCGCACTCCAACTTAAAGACATGTGCTAACAATTATGAATAATATAGACCAATTAGAGGAGATAAGGCCAAATAAAGGTTTAAGGCTTCCTGAAGTGAGTTTCTGCTCCCCAGTAGAGCAGTTAAGTCTCGTTACCTCCTCTACTCTCTCTGTCCCTCTCATACAAAATGCAGATGCACTGCTGAGTCTTAAACCGAGTTGTTGGTTGTGATATGGTGTCTCGTATTTCACTGCAGTTGTTTGAGTGAGGTTATATCAACGACGATGAACTCATTCTGTCGGGATGAGGTCAGCGCTCCCCTGGCCAGATGTGGCGTGTTTAAGAGTGATGGAGAGAGACTTGTTAATGATGGGCTTCAAAGCTGAGGAGAAGCCAACAGGATGGCTCCTCCTTCAGCCTGTGGACCTGCGTATCTGCTGTACTTTTGGTCACTGTTGTGCTATGGATGTAATTCACGATTGTTCTGTCTCTGTTATTGTTTGTTTTAAACCATGCTAGCAGCGTGGCTCGTCTGTCAGTGGAAATATCCACCGCTTTGTCTCAGACTGGAGTTTCTCCACTTTTGCATCTATCGCCATCACATGTTGCGCAGGTATTTGTGGCCCCCAGACGGCGAATCCATCTAACATTCGTGATCCTAGGACTTTTCCCCTTACACCACGAGGCTGACACTCTTATACCACGTGTATTTGCACAAACTTTTGGACAGACATTCATGGTTCCCAGAGGATGAATCCTAATGAACTTTAATGATCTAGGCAGAGAGTTTCAGGTCGGTTAGGAGGTGTTTGAATTCCTTTCTTTCTTTTCTGTGACTCTTGTTCAAAACAGGCTGATGAATCTCTGCAGCGAGTTGGTAACCAGGTAGGACAGGTCGAGGAAAGACAATCGCCACATTGGCAGTCACGTGACGAACCATTAGACACAGTGTCGTCTCACCACCTAATGATGACTAATGTCTCCCTTTCAATTGCTTTTCCCTCACACAAACAACTAACCCATCTCTTCTCACTGATAAACATGCCTGGCCTCTCTCTATCCCTCTGTTTGTGACCTGACTTTGGACCTTAACACAACCACAGACCACTGTGGCTGAGACCTGGCTCGCACTTAACCAAGCACCTCCAGACAAAGAGCTGCCGCCCCCTCTTTGCACCTGAGCCTGGCCCCTCCATCATGTTCCATCTCTGGGCTTGACTGGACCAGTCAGGGGGCAGGTGCCTCCCCTCCCTTCCTTTGATTGATCCCCTCTCTCCATCATTTATTCCCTTCGTCTGCCTCTGACACACATGTCAGAGGCAACACACCAGCCTGATGGATAGGCCTGTTTATGGATGCCAGTCTGCCTGGTAGGCTACTGATATTACAATCAGCACCTGTGTACCTGCTGTTCACACAAGCCTCTGTTATTCAGCTGAGGTCAGAGAGACACCCGGCTTCAATTGAAAGATCGATGTCCAGCCCGCCGTATTGGAAATTGGAATTGTAAATGTGGTCTTGTTTTGTCAGGAAGGTCTGTGCTGCATTTCAGATGATAACACCGGATCCATATGTCGTAGAATATGAGTAAATATGTGTGCTGAGCTTCCTTTCAGCTGTCTAATCGTAGAATGTCTCTCAGATACAAAGGTGAAATGACTGGATGAGGACATAGCTGTGTGTCAGTCATACAGCTGTTAATTCCTAAAAGAAATCACAAGTAGTTCTTAGCAGATGTGTTTGTTTTCATGAGGCATGCTCACAGTATTGATGTGTACTCCATGTAAAGACATCTCATGTGCCGGAGAGCCGAATGTTACATTGCTGAATTCTGGTGCCTCCATTGCCATTATGGTTAATGACCCATCCAGTCTGGTTGAAATGGCGCATCCATAGGGACGTTCTGCAGATTACTTACTCATCCAAGACTCCTTTCTAGCAGACATCAGCACAGCAGAGCTTTGCTCGTGCTCTGTTGGAGCAGGACTGCAGAATAAGATGCATAAAGGTAGAGATGAAAAAGCAGTTCTAATGCACAGAGACTTTTGTTGTAGTGAGTCTGAACCATGAAAGAGGAAGCACACCATCTTGTTCATTTAACATCTCAGTGAAAAGATGAAGCACATCAGATTTGTTTCGCACCAGCAGTCCCGACCACATTCAATCTGTACAGTAAAATGAAACGAGTCTACGTTCAGTGAAATTGTAAAATGTTTCAATGTCAATCAGTAAGTGCTTGATTCTCTATAAGGCTGCAGTAATTAAAGCTTTTATACTAACAATGGATCAATTGCATGTCAAAGGGGTTGTTTATTATCATCAACTCTGCAGCTTCCCTCAGAGCTACAGAGTGTTTTAGCTTCTTTCAGCTCATTGTTTTGGTTTGACAGCTCACAGCTCTACTGTTTTGGTTCAGTCTCACCTGCAGCAGGATGGTACTTCCAGCAAAATGTCTCTCAAAAACATGCTGAGCAGGTAGAGTTCGAGACTAGCTGGTGAACGTAGTCTAACAGTTAGCAGTTTGAGAGCTAAACGTTCCCTTTAGGACTTCAGAAGACCAAAAAATGAGCTATAATTTCATAATTTCCTCTCAAAACAGCCAACAAATTTTGTTTTAAGTCGCGTTGAGTGTGATTCATTTATATTCCAAAACAGCCTTTTAAACAGAAGAATATGAGCTCTACAACCAGATACAGATAGCAGACAGACATCTACTACAAGAGCATCTCAGTGAATCTTGTTGTGCTTCATTTGCATTTTATTACTTCATAATTTCTCTGCCTCCAGAACGTTGACGATGTTTACTGATTCAGCTCACTCTGTTACAGCTGGAGCCCAAAATGCTCGTCACTGATAAACCTGTAGCTCCAATTGAGTCACCTTTGCATTCTCCAAGTCTCCCGGGCCGTTCCCTTTATACGAGTCCCATTCTCTCCATCTTCTTTCGCCTCGGACAACCAACCCCGAATTCCCCAAGAGGGGTGTACTTTTCACCCCACACCCACTTAAGCTGGTGACAATAGCCGGATTAGAAAAGAATTTACTTCAGCGAAACCTCGCACCGACCCCAAAAAAGCCTATCCATCACTAAATGGCAAAATGAGAGATTGAAGGAAAGCGGGGAGAATGCGATAGGAGCCGGTCAGCGATCTTAACCTGTCTGATGTTTGCTATGGCAGCTTACAGGGGGACTGGGGGGGCGATAGCATTGAGTCTAAAACAGCCCCTGAGCCTCAGTGGTGGTTCTGCGCTGTCTCCTTGATTTTCTGAGTATCGGTGAAAAGCATATACGTTCTTTTTCTCCTTTTCCCAATGTGCAAGTGTTTGCTGATGAGCCTGACAAATCAAGGGACGTCTTTAAACCCTTTCAGCCTCATCTCAACAGGTCCCTGCAGTACTGGTAAGGTCTTATATGTAGCTGCTGGTGTCTGAGGTGTGCCTTTTATATGTAGATGTGCTTTTAATTCCTGATCTGTGTTGCTGTGGTATCGTCCAGTTTGAGAGTTTGGATCATGTTTACTGTGGTTCTCTGTGCACTGTGTAAATCTACACCATGACCTTCTTTATTGCAATGTCCAAATTCAGGTTTGTTTCAAGCTTGAATGTAGAATTTTAACTGTAAAGGTTTTAATCGTGCATCCTGATAGCAGAGAGGATCTTCTCAGTTTGTGGACGCCTGCTGCATTTCACAGCCCTCGTCCCTTCACTCCTGGAGTCTTATCCATCCTTTGTTCCCATCACCTTTGAGCCGCTAACGCTGCCCTTTGTGGCCCCAGCCTAAGCTGTGATGGAGTAAAAAAAAGGAAGAGTTGGTGTTGAATATATAAAAAAACTATCCGGAGCCATTTTATATATATATATCCCTTCCTGTTATCTCTGTTTAATTCTCAAAAAAACAAACACTGCTGTTGAAAAGGCTAAAACATGTCGCATTATTTACTGCGATTATAACTTGTCATATTGTTAATTATGAAGTCCATGTTAATGTATATCTGCCACCATTAGTATTGCCGCTATAGTATCTTATCATGTGTCAGGGTCCTTCTGAGGCTTTCATCCTCATGGCTTATGCCCAAAGGCTGAATGTTTAATGAGTTACTGCACTGAAGTCACTTCTCTACCAATTAACCCCGAGAGCACTGCAGCATTTCCTTAAATCCACACAAGACCTTCTTTTTGTTCCCACTTCAAACAGGCTGAGCAGCCAAGGAAGGGAAAGGAGAAAAGGCTAACCTGTTGGCAAACAGTGAAAAGGGCCAAAAAGGGGTTTAATCCTTATTAGGCTAAATTCAGACTAAGTGGCCCCAAAGATCCTTTCAAAGGGGACTTTATTCGGGGAGTCCCTGCTCTTACTGGGTGACGTTTAGGACTGAATGCTTTGAGCCTCGAGGCTTCATAACCTCACACTTGCTGCAAGCTGGGCTTGTTTATTTTGCTTTAATTCTCTCACACTCCAGCGCAGCTCCTTAGTTGTGTTTATTTTTTGGAGCCTTGTAGTTTGTTTTACTTCCCTCGAGGCAAATAGACCTTTACGTGTGACCAGTGATTACGTCTTGAATTAGTTACACGATGGTAGAACAATTGTCCTATCAATCACTGGTGAGCACAAGTGGTCTTTACTACTTACATTGAAGCATCAGTCCACATTGTCTGTTCTCTCTTAGATATAAACTCAAGGTACGACGTATATATTCCTTCCAGTTGCCCATTAATTGATATTTGTTCCTGATAAATTTGTCTAAAGTGCTGTTTTAAAGACATAGTTTGACATTTTTGGAACTCCTCATTCACTTTCTTCCAAGAGTTAGATGAGAAGATTGATACCTCTCTCATCTCATTCTGTTCAAGGTGAAGCTACAGCTAGCAGCCAGGTAGCTTAGCTTAGCATGATTGGACACAAGGGGGAACTACTACTACTACTACTACTACTATTACTACTACTACTACTACTACTGATCTAATAAAACACCTACCAACACCTCTAAAGCTCATACAGACATGCAGACTCTCAGCAGCGTCTCTGAATACAAACCTCTGCCTCGTTTGTTCTGGCCTCCTGCTGAACTCCTGCTGCATTTTAGTGCTACAGAGCAATGTGCAGTACATGCAAAAGCACTTCAGCTCTGTAAGTCAGCTTCTTTTTCAGCTGCCATGTTGTCAGTGTTCAGTTCTCTTATACGCTTTAAGATGTTTTCATGTGAAGCAGCTGCCGTCTTGAATGTTTCTCATGTTTTTTTTTTGATGTTTTTTATGTGAAGCAGCTAACTGCACTGAGTCCAGGACAAATTTGCCCTCTGGGACAAAGTTTACTCTGTTCTTCTCATTAATTAACACGTTATATCTTGCTTTAATGCATACCAAGACTGAGGTGTAACAATGACAAATTGTGGTTTTACTGGAGGTTTGTGTGCAGGACTTTTTCCTGGTTGGGCTCAAAACTTTGCCAGGAAACCTCAAGAATAGACATCCGAGTGGTATCAGTCTTATCTAACTCTGGACAAGAACGTGAAGAAGCTTTCTTCCCAAAATGTTCCTTTGGCTTTGGCTTTGGTACCCGGAGTATTCAGTATTTTCCCTGCCTGCCCAGCTTCACTCTTCCCACAGTTCAACAATCATGGAGCACGTGGTTAGACAGAGTTGGTGTCATGGCCAGTTGGTTAAGTCATGCTCCTGCTGAGGTACAAAGGCTGCAGGAGAACTGTTGGAGTGTGAAAGTAGAGTCATGAGGCTGCACTGTCTTAGGGTCATATGATTCCAGGGTCTCATGGCGAGGGAGCACTGTTTTCCACCAGCATCCAATCAACTTCTCTCCAGTCGTTCACCTCCTACCTGGACTGGCTTTTGCTCCAAACAGTGAAAATATGCCGACACATCTCTCTGTCTGTCTTCCCAGTACAGTCCTTCCCACTCCCTCCCATCTTTTTGCGGGCTATCACTCAATCTCAAAAGCAAAATCTGTCTTAATTGGCTCCAGAGGGCTTGGGGAGGCTTTGTGTCAACGGTGATGAGGGTCCTGATTGGTCCAGAGGCACAGGCAGCCAACAGAGCCTTGTTAGTGTGTCAGGGCCCTTTGCCTGCTCGTTAGTCCGATGAACTCATTTACTGATGGGGGGTGACAAGGCCTCGTTTGGAACAGAGGACGGCGGGGGGTTGAGGCGACGAGGGAGGAGGTGGAGGAGAATATGGGTGAGGAATAGTGGGAGCAGAGAGTTGGAGTATTTGTGTGGATGCGGCAGATGAGAGTGTCAAAAAGCTCTTAAATGTCAGCTTGTGTTTGTCTGGGCTTTCTTTCTCATTTGCCACTGCAGTGAAAGCGCTGTCAGCGTCTCAGCACTCTGAAACTGGGGTTTGCAGATGGCTTGATCCTGTGATCAGTCAAGTGAGAAAGAGTCCCAAACAGCACAGCCTCTGGTGTGCTGATACGCAGTGCTTTCCTTTGCATCTGCGAGTTTTCAATGGGAACGAAACGGAGGCTCCTTTAATTAGTACAAGTCTTTGGAATCTCCAATCTCAGCCCTTTGTTTGTGTTAAAGTCATTTTGTGATGTGTGGGTATCGAGGGCTGGACAGCTTTTGGGAAATGAAAAGCAATAAGCAACTCTGCATGCTGATAAGTCCACAGGTTTTTTATTTTTTTTATATGAATCCTATCAAGTTCTCCCAATACCGCTTGTCCCTCGTCTCCGTTTTGATGTTGATGGATCACCTCTCTTCCTCCCGCTCATTAATTTCATCACCTTATCTCCCACACCACTTCATTTGACCAAAAGGTAATAATAAATCCCTCATCCATTATCCTTTAACTGAGGCAGCCATGCGGAAATACTTAATAACAGGCAACAAATTGAACTTCAATCACCACATTTTCCTTCAAGGATGCACAGCACATTACACGAGCAAATATGCATTTACCACTCATCAGACACGGTTTATGTGCACTTTCAAGCATTTCTTTCACAGGAACAACACTGCTGGTGTTAAAACTAGACTTTTTCTCTCATTTTATGACAAATAAGGATTTACTTTATTAGGAACTGGCTTCTGTCCTCTTCAACTCGAGGGTCTTATCAGCCCAAAAACACACACACACCCTCAGCCTGGCGACAGCGAAGGCAGCTGAGAGCCTCATCTATCTTAAGCCACGCTGCTGCTGATAGTTGTTCTGTTGCTCTCCTAACTCTCCACCAATTCAGCGCGGTTTCAATTAAATTTCATCCACATCGCCGTGTTCCTCCACTTGGCTTTACCCGTGTTTCTAAAGAGGCAGCGGCGGGAAAAGGAAGCTGGGTTTTCAGAGGGAAGGCTGATGGAGAGGGTTCACCGGCAGCGACTGTCTGCCAGATTCAGCGGTGACAGTTTCTGTGTGTGCGTGGTTACACACCGTAGCCACAGTCACCCGGCCACTCTTCATGTGTCCCTCTTCATTCCGCAGTCTTTTGGGCATCTGACAAAGACAAACGACAGTGCTTCAGAAATGAGCAGCAGCCCGGCGCACAAACAGGTTGAAAGAGGAGGAGGAGGGAGAGAGGGAGCGCCGCAATCAAGACGAGTTCCTTTGTTTTGTGTTTGGCTGCGTCCTCCCGCCTGACTCTTTGAAATTGATCCTGGGACGCGCCAGACCTGAATCCACGGATAATGTTCCCCGTGAAATGACATATCAATAAAACGGCGCTTTATACTCGACCAATCATGTTGATGTGTAACCTCCGGATCCCTTTTATGTTCCATTTAAGGAATTCTCTGTCCTCTTCTCAGTTCATTTTCATTTATTTTTATCATTTTTAAACCTTTTTTCATTCAGACGGTAAAATGCAAATGTGATGACCCGGCACACAAATTCCTCCCCTGACCCTGTGGCATTATCATCTCTTTGAGTTTGACTGATTCAGCTCCACCGTTGTTATTTATCACAGAGCGAGCTGGTGCAGCCATAATTCCAGCTCGGACAATAACCTCCACACCGTTGCAATTTGTCCAGACGCGGTCAAAGCATTACAGCACGGATAGTTTGTCACGCTCCTTGTCACCGGCTCAGCTTTTTCATCTGCAAGGAAAAGGGCGCTGCCGATATGGACAATGATCTTGGGAACATAGAGTGCTATTTACGGCGTTCCTGGAGATTCATCGGTCCAGGGAGGGATGATATCTGCCTGCCCCTGCTGCTGTCATATCTGTCTGTGGAATCAGAGGCTGCGACTTTGTCACATCAGGCCCGAGCTCCTTCCTGACATCTGACGGGAGGTCTTTGAGCGTACTCTTGGGGATGAGCTGAGTCAACCACTCCCTTTTGGAGGTGAAAGGTTACTCCCCAAGCATTCACTCATGATACACCTGAAAACAGGAATTGATCAGATGGAGGCAGAGAAGATGACATTTGTTGGGTTATCTGCAGGGTTCTGCCTGGTACTCTGATAGCCAACGTGTGTGTCAACAGAGAAAACTAATCAGGTGTCTTAACCTGTTTGTCATCAATATTCACTTGTCTCAACTTGCAACAAGACTGTAAGGGGAGACAGTCTGCTTATACAACTTTAGACCCCTGAAGCTCACTAATTAACAGGTTAGAGCTCTTAAACAGAAGTGCAAAACAATGTGTTTTGATGTTTGCTGCACAGACATGACGCTCTGGCATTGCGCTGTGGAATCTGAAATGACCACCTTTGCTTTAAGATTGTTCACTTCCCACAGACCGATTAGTTTTCTGCATGAAATGACTTTTGCTTGAAGATGAAACATTGTGCTGTTCATCCTCATGAGTGCTGCACTATCTCTGTGGCGGGCTTTGCTCGAGGCTGGCGGTGACTGGTATAGTCATCTTGATCTCCCGTTAAGGACGATAGGAGGCTGGCGGATGCAGCCCCAGCGAGCTTCTCCAAACCACTAATCCACATTTAATTGAACTCCAGAGACTTTGAAGTGAGTCTGCGATGCGGGCAGGTCTTATTCCTCATCGAGGCAGCGAGGGAGAGGCTGTCCTCAGCTGGCTGGCAGAGGCCTCAGCTGGTCCCCTCTGCCGTCCCCTGCCTTTAATGAGCTCCTTTAACTTACCGCTAGGCCTAGCTTGCTAGCTCACATTTGAATATTTCTGATTAATAACACAGCCTCTGAACCATGCTGTGACAACCTAAAGCGTCCCTTTTACCTTCCTGCCACATCCCCGCACGCCCCCTGTCAGCAGGCACTTTGGAAGCTAAAAGCAGAGGTTGAAACAAAAGCCTCGTTAACAAAGCAGTGCTAAGTAGGTTAGTAGCAAATCTAAATGCTGGATTAGTGGGAGTACGAATCACAGGGTCACACGGGTCTGTCAGGCGCAGTGGCAGCCATCAGACCAAGTTACCCTGACAGCTACCACAATCTCCACGGGGACAGATTAAGCTCAGCTCATCGAAGCATTTTTAAATCTGGACCTAGCTAGCGCCTTATTGTGTCACTTACCACCATGGAAATACAGAATGTAGCCTAATCAGATGTTGAGCATAAAATAGGCTCTTAACCTCATCACATCAAAACCACATTTTTTTCTATTTTATATATATATTGTAATGATGATGTATTTCACCTGCATGCTGTAATATGGATTATCTTTTAGTGAACTAAACATTTCCGTCCGTCCTTCCAGCTCGATGGCGCCCATTCTCTCGCTGAAGGAATCACTTTTTCATTGCGGCTGATCAATATAAGACATTAATCGTGCTGCTCAGGCCGGCGTGCCATCACTGTGTGAAAAATGAACCAACCTGGCCTCCAGTCTGCTTCCTTTCCTCTGATTTCTTCTGTCCTTTCTCTTTGAAAATTCCTTCCTGATTGCGTTTCATATTGCTGTCTCCTTCTTTGTCCCGTCTTCCAGATTCTATCTTATACAGAAGGCCTGCATGGAAAATGGCTGTTCACGGAGATCCGGGCCATCTTTTCCAGACGCTACCTACTGCAGAATACTGCTCTGGAAATCTTCATGGCCAACAGAAGTAAGACAGCACCTGATGATTACCTCTGTGTAACCACTTCACCTTTTTATTCTAACCCTGATGGATATAAAAAGGAATAATACCACAGACACAGAAGATAATCTTTGATATAATCCGATGTGTCTTCGTGCTTCTCTGCAGCCGCAGTCATGTTAAACTTCCCAGATGCATCTACGGTCAAGAAGGTGGTCCACAGTCTTCCTCGTGTTGGGGTGGGCACGAACTTCGGTCTTCCACAGACCAGGTGAGATGCACATAAACACACATCAGCTCTTTTTTTTTTGTTGTGGCGTTCGCATTTGTGATGGTTGTAAACATTCTCTGCAGGCTTGTGTGC
The DNA here is from genome assembly GCF_051107435.1 of Chaetodon auriga. Classification (NCBI taxonomy): domain Eukaryota; kingdom Metazoa; phylum Chordata; class Actinopteri; order Chaetodontiformes; family Chaetodontidae; genus Chaetodon; species Chaetodon auriga. The sequence goes on from NC_135077.1 coordinate 19,612,893, forward strand.
ATCACATACATACAGCACCACATCTGAACCCATGGTAATATTAAACATATGGAAAGACGGCGTCGGTTAGAGGGAGTGAAATGGGATGAGGGAACATTAACACTGTTGTTACTGATACACCACAAACCTCCAAACTGAATGTTCTCCCTCCCTCTCTCGCTGTCACATGCACGCAGGGGTTGGGTCACCGACTTGTCCGCCCCTCCCGCTCTCTCCTCACCCCCCCAAACGTAATTGGCTTCACACAAACATAGTCCAGTTCATTTATATATTTCCATCAGTGTGAAGCAAATAGTTGCTTGTAAGCCTGCAGGGCACACCCCCGCCCTCCCTCACATCATGTCTGCTGTGTGTCCGGGCAGAGCTGCAGCCCAGCCCAGCTGCTGACATGTGTGTTCCCACTCTAAGATCCTGTGGAGAAATGAAAGCAATGGCCAGGAAGTCTTATGTACGGCTCCTTTTAGGGCTCATTTTAGTGACTTTTTGATGCAGCCAGCTAAAGTTTCATCCATTATATGGTGGTAAAAATGTCATTGTCAAGTCATTTTTTATTTATTTTAACAGGGAAAGTACTTTATGCACCACATAGTACACGTTACCTGCCTTACACAAAGGTGGTTTAATCCAAAAATTACCAATAAACCAAATCCAGAGTCATGGTAAAATCTAAATCCTTCCATATGCAGCAGGGATTTATGTCAGTTTCATTCTGCTTATTGTGAAATATTTGTCTTCATTACTCTGCGCTGTGACGGTTGTTGTCTGGTGAACATTGTGGGAGTTAACATGCGAGTCAGGAAGATTTAGGATCTGTGGGAAATGTTTTCTCAATATTAGGCAACAAAAAATGCCTCACGTAGCAACCGTGAACACTGAGGACTATGTAATCAGCGTGAGGAAGAAAGTGCATCCAGTAATGAGTCACTGTGGATGTAGGAGAGAGTGTGTGTGTGTATAACACACAGGCAGAGTTAGGGTGAGAGAATGTGTGTGTGTGTGTGTGTGTGTTTGTGTTAGACCCATTAATCAAGCTAGTTTGCAGGCCGGGGACACCTTGCCTCTTTGACCTGAGGACAGCTGTGCAGGGCAGCTCAGTGCACACAGACACCAGCTCATACAGCCAGCACAGCACAAGCTACGTGACGTCCACAGCCACGACAGTGATCCTCAAACACACTTCAGTATCCAGTTCACACTGTTGCTCATAATCAGATATAATCCCACTGCTTTTAAAACGTGTGCCAGTGTCATCACCTCTCTAGCTGTTTACATTGCATTGATCTAAAGGAGATTAAAAGAATAAACCTGAATAATTAATACAAGCACGGCTGTGTTGGTGACAGCACAGAACATAAGATACAAATATAAAAACAATGTGTCTTGTCGTACACTCGTGTTTGGAAAGTGGTATTTTCACCTTTGGGAGGCCTAATGACTATAATCTCACACCCTGACAGTGATTAATTCCATCATTTTCTTTTGTTTTAATTGGATTGGGGGTCATTTGTTTTTGTCCCGCTGCATACATCACGCTCTGGGCCCTGCGTGTGTGTGCGCGCATGCACGCAGATATTCAACCCAATTTATTGCATATCTGTCTTCTTAATTAGCAGGACTGTAAGTTCAATAGATTTTTCATATAATGACATTTGTATTGCAAAAGTCTAATAAAGCCGGGGGCTCCTTTTTTTTTTTTTTTTTTTTCAATCTGCTGCTCTTGTGATGTATTGACTGAGCTCGTCTGCACGGCTGCTCAGTGTTTGTGTGTTTGCATCAGAGCAGGAAACACTTGAACGGCTGCAGATGTTTAATGTCTGTTTTTCTGTCTTTCTCGTTGTAGACGAATCTCTCTGGCCACACCAAAGCAGCTATTCAAGGCAGCCAACATGACCCAGCGCTGGCAACGCCGCGAGATATCCAACTTTGAGTACCTCATGTTCCTCAACACCATCTCTGGTGAGGACGCCTCCCAGCACCTGCGTGATGTCACTGCAGATGTGCACCAACGCTGAAGCTCCAGGAGTCATGAATTAATGTTCGTCCCTTTCTCTCCTCTCTCGCTGTGTTTGCTTCCACCAGGTCGGACCTTTAATGATCTCAACCAGTACCCGGTCTTCCCCTGGGTTATCACCAACTACGACTCCGAGGAACTTGACCTCACGCTGCCCAGCAACTTCAGAGATCTGTCCAAGGTGAGACACTGAGACCACCGGGGGGGGAGGGGTGCATATGTGTGTTTGTGTGTAGCTAAAGTCCTTTTAGTAGCTGTGTAATTGCCATTGATCATAGTTTAGTGAATCAGCTCTTGTCACTGGTGGCTGATCTATCTGCAGTTCAGTCCTTCTCCTTCAGATGCTCAGAGGAGAATTTTGTGTTTATCTTTGGATAAATCGAACTCTGCTTTTTGTTGGCAGTGCTGTTTATTAAATTATGAGTATACTGTGATAGATTTGCCAGAGTTGCAGGTGATAAACATTAAAGATGATCTATATGATTAGTTGTGGACTTGTGTTAGTTGAGGCAGCCCGGCCTGGCTGCAGTCAGAGCTGATTTAAGCTGCTCGTTCTCTCTTCCTGACTCCCGTTTTCTGCTTTAGCTGTCGTTTTCTGTCCACAATTCAAGATTCATAATTGAGTTCTTTCAAGTTTGACCTTCTGCAACACCCCAGGAAGTGAAGTAGTACTCCCTGGTAGCTCCAGGCATCAAGTGATTGGGCTTAAAACAATGAAACCTGCCCTAAGATGCTCCCTGGCACATAAATACACACACTCACGCAGCTGAAACTGCTTAAGAGATTCTCCCTCATGTTGTAAGTAGACATGCAATTATTTACTTGCATGAACTCCCCGTCTTTTCCACGCATACACACACAGAACAAAAAGCTAAAAGACATCATCCTCGGCTTGCCAGCTCCCGACATCACTTGTGTGTAATGCTGTCCAGTGGTGGGAGGACGGAGGATTAGTTTTAGAGTGAAATGATTGAGCGACTGTCGAGCCGCTGGAACCAAAATGACTGAATAAATCAGCCGTGGAAACAAAAAGGCATGTGTTAATGGACAGGGGAGACGCCGGAGGAAATGCATTTCGGAGTTACACATGAGGGCATTTGTACGGGTCCTGGGAGCATCCGATGTCCATGCAGGGCGAGGGAGAGGTGGGAGGACGCACCTAGTGAGACAGAACGGAGCATTTTACTGGTAAAAATAGCATTGCATTAAAGGAAGTGTGAGGGGGCGAGATACGATCCTGGAAGTCCAGTTTGTGTGAAAATAGTCGTCTGTTACGCTGAGACAGAATTTTTACCACTGAAGATTCATCACTGCAGAAATGATTTTGTTCTTTGTCAAGATGACTGTGAGACAGTCAAAGATGGCGCATTGCCGGATGTTGTTGCACTACTTTTCAGCAAAAGCGTTTTTCTGCACCCCTGTTGGTCTCCTTTCCTTTGGTTTCCTCTCCTTCCTTCTTTCCTCTCCTTTCTTCTTCCCTTTCCTTTCCTTTCCTTTCATTTCCTTTCCTTTCCTTTCCTTCCTTTTGCTTTCCCTCACTTTCCTTTCCTCTCCTCTTCCCTCCTCTCCTCTCCTCTCCTCTCCTTTCCTTTCCTTTCCTTTCCTTTCCTTTCTTTCTTTTTCACGCAGTGATATTATCGGCCTGAGCATGGCAGTCGCCCCCTGTCACATCATAAAATGGTGCTGTTAAATTAATTTGTGCAACCTTGCAGAATATGTGATGCTGTGAGCTTTGTCATCCGGTAACTTCTTGAGGAAACAAAGAGAAAGCTCGGATGTTGTTGTTCTCATTTGTCCATGTTTATCGTGATAGCCGCTGTGGTCCATGGTGAGAATGTGGTTATCAAGCAAATCCTCTGATCTCACTGATTCCAATAATGATTCATTAAAATGGATTAAACCTTGGAAATAAGCGACCTGCACCATAGAACCCGATGCCATACAGCAGCCCTGCACATTAACTGCAAACGCGAGCCATCCACCCACACTTCCATTCTTTCACACCCCCCTGTCATACAGATTCAAACACCCCAACAGTCAACACCTTGTCCCTTAGGTTCTCCCCAGTCCTGCTTTCACTTCAGATCTGCTCCTCTGTGTCTCCATCCTGTTTTTATCCCTCCCAGTGTAGCTTTCCCCTCTGTATGAAGCTGCATAATTCCTCTGTTTATCTGGCTTCATGTTGCCCAGTAGGCTGAAATGTGACAGTTGTGCTCGCCCCACGCGCGCGCACACACACACACACTCACACAAACATGCAGCCCTCCTTCAGTTTCTGAGCTCCTTTCTGCCTCCCGCTCCTCTCCTTTGCACCGCCTCAGAGTTTGGACAGCTCAGCCTCTGTGCTCGGTCAAGCCTCGCAGCCCCAGGGACCACGTGAACGGAGGGGAGATGGGTGAAAGGAGGAGAAACAGAAAGACAATCTGAGAGCAAAGAAAGAGGAGGAGAGAGGAGGAGAAGAACAACAAAATCATTTGCCGTCCTTGCTCTTTTTTTTTTTTTTCCTCCAGCGAGAGGGAAGGAAGGGAGGGAGGGAGTGAGGGAGCGAGGCCAATCTTTATTACATCTGTTTTATTCATGTTGTTGACACATGTGTGATATCAGTGTATGACCGCTGGACCGTGGCAGACTGCAGTGTCTGGGAAAAGGGCAAGCAGCCCCCCGAATCAACCCCCACCCTCCAGTTCTGCACCCGCGATCATTTGTGCTCGGAGTTTCTTTTCTTTGCATCCTAACGTCTCCTGACCTTCACAGTTAGTTTTTTTTGCTGTGCGTCTGCATCATGTGCCACCTCCTGCTTTGTCCTCCTCTGTATTCTCACTGTCTCTCTTTCTCACCGTCCACATCTCTCTTATCCCCCCTTATGTCACGTTGGTGGCTGTCTCTTATAGAAACAGGTCATCTGAGAAGCCTCCAGTGACATTGAGAAGCCCAATTGCCATGAACGTGTGTGTGTGTGTGTGTGTGTGTGTGTGTGTGTGTGTGTGTGTGTGTGTGTGTGTGTGTGTCACACACTGTCATCATCCCCAGCACAGCAGAGGCCACACAGAATTTATGTTCCCTCCTGCCAGAGCCATTTTGACCCCAGGGACTTTCTTATCATAAACTCTAACCTCAACCTGACATCAAACGCCGACCCCCGAGATAACATTGTAGTCACGATAAGCGCACACATGAAGTGACTGCAAGTGTTGTAACTCTCCTCTGTTTTCTTAGTCCTTTACCCTTTCGCACACCCCACTTCTGCACGCTGTCCCACATTTCGCCACATGAACTCCCTTGTCCTACATATGGATAGCTGTAGGATGATTATAATTGGTCAAGGGGGGGGGGGTCACACAGTCCCCTTAAGGTCTCATTGTCATGCAGCTTTTAATGAAGCACAACAAATAATTAGAAGAATTGTTACCCCCCCTCGCCAGAGATTAGGTAGCCTACATTTACATAGCAACAGAAACGGTGAGGATTTATTGAGCGTTCTTGTACCTTTGTGCTATAACCGACTACTCACAGCCACATCAGCTAATGGTGTATTGATTTCACCATACGCGCCCCTTATGTTTATCCCCCCGGCCCTCCACACCATTTTCACTGTTTAAATAGGACATTATACATAAACACTCCTTTCAAAAGCCTCTTTTGATTTATGACTCAAAGCCCAAGTGATGCTCAAATAGTCGGTAAGCCATTATACTTCATCACCGGTGACCTGTTATTGTTTTTAAAGTGAAGCAGCACTGGGTGATGTTCTCGTAAGAGTGTAATTCTGCTACGTTTCAGGTAGGTTTGCATACAGGGAGCCCTGATCACCCTGATCCTGATGCATGCCCTTTTCTCCTCATCTCTGCGAGGAGTAGTTTGATGTCAGTTTTAAACATGAATCTGATCATAAATGATGCACAAAACATGTAGATTTGTTTTGAGTTTCTTGCCCTTTAGTCGCTGTAATTGTTCCTTACAACGTCTTTTCTCACAGTAGCTTTAAATGTCTCTGAAGCAGAACGGATGAGGACTGATCCAAGATGAATCCTCTGATGTTTACCTCTTAAAGCGCCGCCACATATTTGATCTGCAGCTTCCTCTCTCCTCTAATTAAAACTATGAGATTGGTTCATTTGTCTGAGTCCTCATCGGGGCGCCGTTCTTTGCCGCGACATATTAGGCCAATCTGCGGTGAGGCGGCAGCAGGCGCTCCATCAGCACGCTGCTGGGCGCTCGCCTCTGATGTACGGCACCGTCACCGCCACCCTGTTGTAGCTACTGTAAGCGGAGAGCGTGAGCCCCACAGTAATTTACAGCAGTAAACAATGTCGGCCTCGTGCAAACCAACAGCCCCCACATGCACTCACACACAATTCTCCCTCTCTCTCTGTCACTGTGGCACTTTCAGTCTTTTTTTATTTTATTTTATATGCCTCCTCTCCCTTTTCTTTTTTTAATGAGCCGACTGTTATTAGGGCTATAAATCAGACCAATGGGCTTGATGTATAATTCACTCTGTGTACTCACCCACCCCCCGGTGGCCCTGAGGAAGCCCACAGTGTATCACTGTCAGTGCGGAGCTGCACAGCGTGGTGGCACGAGGCGTTTTGCCGTGTAAATACGCACACAAAATATATATATATATGCACATACTAAACCGAAAAAGCAACCAATTCTGCACAAATCCTGCGTGCGTCGCTCCCACGACACGCAAATACACGTGCACAAGCAGCGCCCCATTACACCCACACGGAACAGTAGCCATAGCACAGATCAATATCAGTGCCCGGCCCTGGATGAGTCGTGCTGTGACAGGCACACTATGATATGAAAGAGATCCAATTGATCCACGCCCTGCTCGCCCCTCATCCTCAAAAGGCCATCATTCCATTACCATTGATCTTTGTGTGTGTGTGTGTGTGTGTGTGTGTGAGAGAGAGAGAGATGAAGGGGGGGTTGAGGGAATGAGGCACAGCCAGCAGAAGACTAATAAAAATTGAACCAGCCTGAAAGTGATTTCTATAAATGAGTATTTAAATAATAGCCCAGCAGCACAGGGTTATTGGTTTTGCAGAGCGATGGAAAATTAATGCAACTTATCCATTTTTCTACACTACAAATAGGGCTGGTGACCAGTGTATTAGTTACAGATTAATAAAAGTAGAAATTAAAGGAACCCGCAGCCGTGCTATTGATATTCCTAGTAGGCTCTCCTTCATTGGAGCACATTAGTTTTCTCTGACAGACTACAGCTGCAGGGGCTCTGTTCCTCTAAAAAGCACTCTGTGGGAAAGGATTGATCTCCTTCTGAGGGGAAACGTCATCTAATATTCATTTGAGATTGCACAAAGGTTACCAGCTTCATTTGCCTTGCAACTGTTATGCAGGTCCCTGAATGTATGCACAGTAAAATTCAGTGGCGCCTCCCTGCTTTCTCTTTGCTCTCACACCCGGGCGTTTGTCCCTGTTTTCATGTCGAGCAGCAGTGAGCAGTTTTTAACAAAATACGTTTTATGTCTCCGCAGCCCATCGGTGCTCTGAACCCCAAGAGGGCGGCGTTCTTTTCAGACCGATACGAGTCCTGGGAGGATGATCAGGTGCCGAAGTTCCACTATGGAACCCACTATTCCACCTCCAGCTTCACCCTGATGTGGCTTCTGCGTATCGTAAGTGCAGCGTGTATAAAAACACAAACAGTCTTGATTGTTGCTTTTATTACAGTCACAAAAATCCTGATTATATGCATCCAAATATAATATGTATAATGTAGCTGACAGGCTGTAAACAGGCCCCCCTTTCACAGAGTTTTAAACCATAGCTATGCACAGCAGTATGCATCTCTAACTTGTTTTTGAAACATATTTAATGATTATTTTTTGAATTTATATTCACTGTTTCTTTTTGCAGTTGTGTATTGTCATTAATTCATTCTTAATTAGGCATCTGCTTCTTAGAAACACATTTATTTATGTCAAATTGAGCGTAAATGTATGCTAAATATTGCATCACATGCATATTTCTCCTCATTTATTGTCACGTAGATTTATTATACTCTATGTTGCTGCCATTTAAGAATAAAACACAAACAAAAACAGTGCAATTAAATGTCTGCCATGAAGAAATGTTGAGCGGAATCTTGTGATTTTTTGAGGAATGTTTTGAGGTACGTTCTGTGATTTGCTTTTGAAGAGTGTGTGCAGTGTGCACTGGAGTGCCCTCGTTCGGCACCTTTGTTGAATGGATGCTATCAATCTTTCCACACTGCACTCGAGGGAGAGGGAGGTTACTAAGTTTCTCCAATGTGCAGTTTTCTCCTGTTATTGTCCCAGTAGCTCACTGTCTCAGTGACTCCCAGTAGAGTTACCTCATTGATCCCTGCACATCATTAGCGGGCTTACTCTAAAGCCACTTTACCAGAAACCCTCGCTTAAAGATCAAACTTAACATCAGGGAGTAACTGTGAAGTGTCATATGTGTGATGAATGTGAACAGTTTTTGTGTGTTTTGTTCTTATTTGTGAGGTTTTCCAGTGCGCTCCTGTTGTGTTGTTTTAACTGTATGAGGAGATCAAGTGCGGTTAAATAAATGAGCTTTACGTCATTTCAGACTGACTTTAATTAGCTATCTACAGTAGCAGTTTTTCGCTGTGGCCCAGCATATTGTGTCCGTGTCACTCGGGGGCTATTGCACCAGGGAGACGGCTATTGATCTGTCCTAACAAGATTATACATGATTAGAAATGCATCAGTAGCACGAGTGTATTGGCTTTAGTAGCTCACTGGGATTATTGTTCTTTCACTTGTTCATTTTTGGATTCCAGTTTGTTCGAGGGTGTGTGAAAAGAGTAGATTTTTACTCCAATCTGTTGACATAGTGCCGCACTGACCCGCGAGGCGGCCTTCATGTGTGTTTTTAAGTCATAAGTGATTCTTTTTCATCAGTTACAAAAGCAGATTCAAACTTAAACCTCTTTTTTCCCCATCAACAGGAACCCTTCACCACATTTTTTCTCAACTTCCAAGGAGGGAAGTTTGACCACGCTGACCGCACCTTCTCCTCGGTGTCCCGGGCCTGGAGGAACTGCCAGAGAGACACATCTGACGTTAAGGTACTCCACACACTGATGCTCACACATGATGTGGAAATACTTTCCTTTTAAGACGGTGGACTGGCAAAGAAGGTTAGAAGTTAAAAGAAATAAAGGAGCGAGCACTACGGGAGAATAAATCCCCATCCAGCATCCTTACAGACGAAGAATAAAAGGTTTCAAAAGAGTAATGTCCAGTCACTACCAATCATTGTGCCTATGCAGTGAAAGCTTCCTGGTCTTCTGATCAAAGCGTTAGACTAATCCTCATCTGTCCCAGCCGTCTGTCTCAGATTCAGCCAGCTATAACCTGGACTTGAATCCCTGCCCATTGGGCCCCCAAACTCTGCTGAGCTGTTGGATTTGCCCTGCAACAGCACAGGTCATTCTCATACTGAGGGCCCTCGAACCCCCAGTGCACACTTTAACTGCGCTCCTAAAACATTTACGACTACAGTCAGACATTCTCTGTCAAAGCTGGGTTTGCTTGGTCTCCTGGCACTGGGTCACTGGATGGGGGAACAGCGGTGGTGTTGGGGGTTTTGACGCTTGATTGCGTTTACCACCCCCCCCCCCCCCCCCACATCCCTCCGATAAAACATATGGATTGCGTTACCACGTAGCTGGCCAACGCTTGATTGCGAAAGCCCAACAAGAGCCCTCGTTTGCTCTCTCAGTCTAGACCTGTCAATGTGGATCAAACTGTGAGAGCTCAGCCTCAGATCAAAATAAAGGAGAAATCTGGACCGCATCACTTTGTTTCCCTGTTCAGTTGGAATTTTTTGCATATTTTGAATGAAAGTCCGTCGACTTTATCCACTTGGACGCACATATTCTCCTTCCAGGCAAAAGAGGAATTAGGGACGAGATGTATCAATTTAGTATGCTAAGTACACCGTTTAGCATTAGCATTGAAGCCATTGATAGCAACCCTCTGCCCCTGCCAGAGGGCAAAAAGCCCCAGTATTTTCATACCCCACTGGTAAAGAAGGGGTGATAATAGGTTACAACACCCAGATTCAATGTGTCTGTAGCCTGGGTGACGCTAGCATGACCTCCAGTCCCCAATCCCCTGACCCCTGCCTTAAGCCTGAAGGCATCGGGGGGGAGAGGGAAGAGCAGAGGGGTTAGAAGTAGCAACAGTGGAAGGGTAGCAGGGGAGCCCAGAGGCCAGAGCCCCTTCCAGTGACCCATAACAGGACAGGATTGGGGATCAGAGGGGCTGGCCTCTGACCAGGCCGGAGCAAAGGGGCCACTGCACATAATGGTCCATGCGAGGCAGGCTTGAGTGTTAGGGAGCGAAGCCCTCAAGGTTTTGTGTGTGTGTGTGTGTGTGTGTGTGTGTGTGTGTGTGTGTGTGTGTGTGTGTGTGTGTGTGTGTGTGTGCGTGCATCCTGCCACCTCCAGCTCAAATTTACAGCGGGCTGCAGCCAGTGAACCCGGGTGAGCTGGAGGACTCGTTAAGAGGCTGACCTTTAGTTTCAGGTCAGGGTTTGTGGAGTGAAGAGGTCTCAGAAGTGAGGAAGTGCTGTGTTGTTTTAAACCTGCGTGTTTGCTTGCTCATTTGATTGGACGTTTTCAGCCCGTTGATGAGGGGTGGATGTATTCTGCAGCCAATCTAAAAAAAAAAAAGGGTCATGTTATTATTTGAGTGTATTTGTTTGTATGCTTTAGAGATCACGTTGCATATCTCCAGGCTCTTGAAAATCAGTTAAAAAAACAAAACAAAAAACAAAAAACGAATAAACCTGCAGCTTTTAGTGTGGAGTATTTGCATGCTGCCATCGTCGCCTGACAGACCGGGGCATGTCAGCTTGGCGTTGGCGGTGGTCTCTTCGCCTCTGATGTCAGACTGTCAACATGCTTGTATCTCTCTGTCCTTCTCGAGAGGACCAGTCAGCACTTGCAGTCACACAGGCTTTGTCTACAGCCATCAGATCGACCCAAAACAAATGCTGTCAATTAGACTCGAGTTTGAAAATATAATGTTCGACTGTTCATACCATGAATACAGCTGCTGAAAATGACTATGCAAACATAGATCCTTGCATGTTTTTATGTACTTTGTTAATGCGCAGATGTTCCCCAGTGCAGTGAGGAAAGAAGCCATGCTTTGTGTTATAAAGTGCATATTAAGACAACAGGGAAACACAGTATTTTATCAGTTTTAATGTCAACAGACTGCAGCACAATATACATTTCACACTCTACTCTTTTGATTGTTTACACGAAGCAGCCAAGAACTGAGAGACACCCTGGTCCATCACTGTGTTTCACAATCAGTGAGACACAACAATAACAGCTCGGGCCTGCGGGGCAGTATGGATTCATCTACATGTTTTTAAAGCTCAGACTCAATCTTAATGTTTACGCTCTTTGTGGCAAGTTCTGCTTTGTTAAGAATGACGAACGGCTAAACATATGGGGTTACAGCTCCTGTCATAACTTACTCACTATCCGCCAATTTGAGAATACTTTGTGTTGTTTGGGACAGCCAAATAAAATCATCATAGTTAGGAAAGAATTTGGCTGACTGGGTCTTTTTCTCTTGTTGTGGAAGTCGACGGGGGGAGTAGAAAACTCTTTTTCTGCTGCTTAGAAACAAACAAAGCAAACGAGTCCATCTGAACAGTGAAAAACCACAGCCGAGTGAACGCTCCGAGGTTTCTGACATCTTCTGCAGAGGCCAGAGCACAAGCGCGGGCAGCAGACAAGCAGTCGGAAATGTAATTTCCTCGAATAATTGTACAATTTAGAGAACACCACAGTCTAACTGTTGTAGCAGACACACACAGAGCAATCTCTAAATCATTTCTGAGCTGGATTTATGTAGGGATAGTCCCTCTCTCTGTTATTTTTTTACTAATGCTCTTTTCTTTGGTCTTGTCTTTCCAAATCTTAACTTCCTTCATTCAGCATTACCCAAATCTAACCCTGTGTCAGCTATTTCTGTGAACTCTTAGCAGCTGAAACACTGTTTAAAAACACATTGATACCATCACTTTTTGATTGTAGCGTTGTAACTGACCAGCGGGTGCGTTCAAACGTGTCTCCGTGTCGTACCCGTGCAGGAGCTGATCCCAGAGTTCTACTACCTCCCCGAGATGTTTGTCAACGCCAACAGCTACAACCTGGGAGTGATGGAGGACAGCACCGTGGTCTCAGACGTGGAGCTGCCGCCTTGGGCCAAGAGCCCGGAGGAGTTTGTGCGCATCAATCGCCTGGTAAGAAACATGGACAGCAGAAAGTGTTGATGAGCAGGAGGGTCACTGAGTTATGCTGCGCATCAATACAGAGTGTTAAAGACTGACTTTTTTATTATTTGTAGTATATCTACAAGTTGCTGACACATATCGTAGACATACATGCACATTTCTGTCTCTGCCTTGTGTTGCATAACCCAGACCCTCTGAAGTCTTGCCAGAGGTTTCTGCCCCCCCCCCATTTCAGCTGGAAATGCTAATTCAAAGAGACAGTGTTATTTCCTGATCGTCTCGCACTTCTTCCTGTTACCTGAGCCTCCCGCTCCTCCGACATGCCCCGGCTCTCGGATTGCCGTGTTGGCGAAGTGATCCAACATCACCTCCCGTCCTTGTCCACCTCGCCATCTCTCTTTCTGCTCTCGCTCCGTGCACACGCACACATCTGGTGCGCGCTCGTGCTTGTGTGTGTGTGTGTGTGTGTGCGCGATCGCATCTGTGTTTGCGTGCACAGAAAATGATGCGGTATCCTGTTTCTGATCTCCGCTTCCTGCCCGCTCAGCCCCAGAGCAGAAATACTCTGTGTATATGCATGTCGGATGTTGTCAGATTTGCTGTCATATTTTCTCTCCTGCACACACACACACACACACACACACGCACACACACACACACACACCGAAGGCTGGAAAACTAAGGTAACTCTTTGGATCAGATTACTTTGCTCGGCTCCAGAAGGTCAAAAAGCACCAGCTAGATTTACTGTTTCTGTTGTTTGTTGCAGGGATAGTTTGTCATTTAGTCCTTCAACTTCCAAAACTTGCTGACAGAGTTTTACTGATACTCAGAGGCCAGGCTTGTAAATTTAAATTTGTTTTCTGCATGAAGAAGTTACGCCTGTGTTTTTGTTGCATTGAAAGTCTGATTTTGAGCTCTTTCAGAGGCCTCGTTCTCTCTCAGCGAGGTGTTTGGGCTAAAAACAGATGTGGCTCCCTGTGCCATGCCCACAGTAGTAATGGGTGCTGATGAGGCTGGGTGTGCTCTGTGACCTGTGTAGTCTTGCAGTGGGGTCTGTTAACCAGCCTGCTGATATGACCAGGCCCCTATCATTAATCACACACTCCTCTCTCTTGGGCTGTCAGCATGGTCGAGGCCAAGGTGGATGCATCGGGTGAAGCTTGCTGTGGCGGCAGCGGCGGCGGCGTGCTGTGCTGCAGTGAACTCAGTCAGAATTATGTTAATTTGTTCAAAAGATGGAATATACTTGATGAAATTTTGAAACCAAACTGGCAGAAACAAGTATTGAATTAATTTGACTTGATATACACCTCCTGAAATATGAGGATTTGCTGCTGTTCTGTGCTTTATATGATTGCAAATACAAGGCCTGAACAAGTGATTAAGATTATCAAAATCGCAATATGGCCAAATCACTGTTATAAATGAAGCTTTGTATTGCTTCAAATCATCCTAAAGATTTTTTTCAGTAAAATTGAAATGCAAAAAAATTACCATTCCCACTAAAATCTGTCAAAAATAATCGCAACATGACTTTCTTTTTCATATTTTACAGCCTTATTTAAATACCTGTGTGTTTTTGACTGGTCAGAAAAAACAAAGTGAAAATATTGCGCTGGGATCTCAGAATTTATGACGGCAATTTTCATAATTTTCACACATTTAATGGACTAAATTAATCAGTTAATTAGAAATTAATTAACATGTTAACTAGTTGCAGCTTTGTTGTGTTTTTATTGTCGTACTTTCTGACTTTGCAGGACGTATAATTTTCCATCTTTAATACGACTCTCCTGAGTGAAGCTTGTTTTATACACAGAAGTGGAAAACACTCACCTTTTAAAATATTCATAATTTGGATAATATTATTGTATACACTAAAAATCTGTCAACACACTAACAGTGAAGACTTGTTAGCATCTGTGTGTTAATGTGCTTTGTGCTCCTGAGAGCACAGAGCGGCTTTTCATTGCCTGTTTAAGTGCAGCGGACTCATCCACCTCTGCTGCCTCAGTGTTTCCTCTGGTCCTTCCCTTTGTGTCCAATTTAGTCCAGCAGAGGCAATTTGGACTCATCCAAATGGTCTACGCTCACGCGCAGCTACCTGCCTCGTTACGGCTTCCAGGCTGATAAAATTTCAGTTTCTTTTTCTTCTGCTTGCAAATCGACATATTGATCCAACGTGCAGCCGAACCCTGCAGGCAGGTGCAGGTACACAGAAGTATAACCACACAGACACATACTGTAAGTTTATGAGAGTATTAGACAAATATTCTGTCACATCAGTTTGATCCAGTCCTGCAAGATGTTGGTTTCAGCGGTTGTCAGACATTAATATATTCTTTATGTACTGCTAATTTGGTCACATGTTATATTAACATACACATATTCACCATTAACTAGTTGCTCATTAGCATGCATATTAGTAGCACACTGTCTCTTTATTGTCATTATAAATCACTTATTTATTCCTTATTCTTGGGGTTAGGGGGTCAGGGTTATTAAGATCATAATTCATGTACAGCAACGTCCTTACTTACAATCAATATGTAGTAATCAGTAGAAGGAGGTTACTGAGGGAATGCACTTTATGGCCTAGTAGTTGTAGAATAAGGATCATGCAGAATAAGGCATTAAGTGCTTTATAATGACAAATGAAGCGGCAATATGCTGCTAATATGCTGCTAATATGCATGCTAATAAGCCATTGGTTATTGGTGAATATGTGCACATTAATATGAAGCGTTATTGTTAATTTTCCATGAAAAATAAAAAGCATTTGGATGATGCTCTATAGAGGTTTTAATTCTGCTTTGTCAGCACAAGAGTCTTGTGCAGTTTTACCTTTCAAAGGGCTTGAGTTCAAGTTAGACCCCGTCGTACAGTGCTGCAAAACATATAGAGGCAGAGCCAGGGAGACAGAGTACAGGAGGGTGGACAGGGAGAATAAAGGAAAGAATTGGCAGAGGGAGGGATGTGTGGGTGGACAGGTCTCTGGTCATGACAGATAGCTGGCATTAGAGGGTGTCAGCTGGCAACTGTGGTACTGCAGGGAGAGAGATGAGCGTGGTGGAGAGGAGAGAGGAAGAGTGAAAGAGTTAATGGGCTGTTTGGCTCTCTTTAGCTTGTCTGCCGCTAATGGCCTCGCAACACAAGGATAGACAGCAGGAGAGAACACGCAAACACACGCAACACTCGCACACGCTTGCAAACACACACACGCCTGCTGTCTCCACTCTGGTTATGAGCCCTAGATGATTAACAGCTAATTAGGGCCCAATCTGGAAAGGCCATTAAAATCCTCTCACAGTAAAGGATTGTGCTGCTGTGCAAAACGGCAGCTTGTTTTTGTTGTTGTGAGTGAGAGCTGCAGGGTTGGTATTAAAAAAAAAAAAAAAAAAAAAAGCAAAAATCCAGCAGAAGATATAAACATTACATCAAACTGCAGCCTGGTTTATATTACTGCGATGCTGGAAATGTCATAGTTCATCACTTATGTTTAGTAAGAAGTGTGTTGTATGGCAACAGATAAACTGCGAGTGTTCGCCTGCGCAGATTGTTGTTTAACCTCTGGTTTACACTACTCTGAAGTCTCAAAGGCTCCAGCTGAAAACCTTGGATTTGATGTGTTGAGGAATGGTTGGATGTTAGACAGACTTACTGGAGACAAAGTCGAGCGTGCACCTTCGCTAAACTGAGGCCTACAGTGTGCTAAAACGCTTGCACTCCCTTTTTCCTGGTCCATCACGCACCCGCACGCACGCAAGACGGAGGGATTTTGTGGCGGCATGCCACAGAGATCAGGGGCTGCTTGTTGTTTTTACCAGAAGGTCGAAGGAGAGGTTAAGAACTTGATCCCCCCTCCACCAGATAACTACACGTCTCTGGGCACTGTCAGCCTCTCTGACATTCCACTACATATGACCGCATCTCGCTTCTCAGGCCTGCTAACCATTAGCGCGATAGCAGGTGATCATGCGCGTGTGTATTTGTGTGCACGTCAGTGTTTACCTGTGCTGTCATGTGTCCGAGGCTTCACTGGAGCTGCTGATGGGGAGCAGCCGAAGCCTCCGTCTCCTGCTGTCAATCGTCCGATGGTAGACGTCGCTTAGTGTTGTGTTACTTCCCCTTTTTTTGACAGATTTTGTGCTTTTGTTTGGAATCAGTCATCTTTTTATCCCTAACGCTGATCTTCCCAATCACATTTCTGGTTTCTATGAAAGCTGCTGTGCGATCACCGTCTAACCCATCTGAACTCTGCAGGGCCCATTCGCTGCTCTGTAGTTCACATGCTTGGTTCCTTTCAGTCATCTGTGTGCTTGTCGTGCCGCTGACAGACCTGCAAACCACACACATGGCAGAGCCGGGCAGCACATTACTTTTGGCCTTTTTCCCCTTATAAAGCATCTGCTCAGTCAAAGCAGTGACAGAGACGTCAGAGAAAGTGCCCTCGCGCAACCGCTGAGAGACTTTCCTTCCTGTTAAATGGGCGAAGACGACTGAGTGACGGCTCAGAAGCTGATTCTCAGAGGGCTGACCACGTGGTCAACGCTGCTGAATCCAAGGATGATGAAGGAATCGATAAGATTTTACTGATGCCAGTGTCCTCATCAGTTCAATTTGGCTCTTTATGGATTCCCTCATTGATACCTGATCAATTGAGTGTCAGATATGTTCCTGGAGGTTCAGCCCATGTCGTGTAGAAACGTATCCTTGATGTTTTCGCCCGTTTCCAGCAGCATAGATGCATGAGTGTGACGTCGTTGTTTTGAACTGTCAGAAAAACACAGCAGCATCGATAAAATGAATTGATGAGCGACATGAAATGATGGATCGGACAATTTGGAGCCGGTTCGATTCCCATCCCCACTGAGTACCCAGCACATCTCTGCTCCATGGATGACGCTCAACAGTAAGCTGTGTCATTTTGACGGGACTGATATCAGTGGTTTGCCTTAAGGAATCAAGCCTCTGATGCAGACATGGTGGTGTGAATTGACCCTTGTTTCTTAGCCATTAGCCAGAAGTTCTCCCTGAATTCAGTCTGCTAATTGTAACTATGATGGTGATTTGTTTCATAGTGCCTCACCCTGGACCTCACAGCTGTTCTCCTGCCTGCAGAGGTAAACATGGCTGCTCAGCGCGAACAGACGAATGTCATATTAATATGAGCTAAATCACCTTTACCCCCCCCCCCCAAAACCCCACATACTCACACTGTCGACATCTTTGAAAGTCCTTTTCTGAAGTTTGTCACTTTTATGTGCTGACAGCTCTTCACACTCACAGAAACGATGTCATCATGGCAGACAAGTCCATTATCCTCCCAGTTCATGATCAAGTAAAGGGAAGGGGGTGCGGAGTAGTCCAGCGGCTGTGCGTGTGGAATCTGAGGGAGGCCTGGGTACAGAAGACAAAAACGTGCCCCCCCCCCCTTTCTTTCCCACAAGTCCCGATCGCTCCGTGGCTCAGACCACCAGCCATAGCGAGTCAAAGATCACGGCTGTTTACATTCACCTCTCATCCTTAAAGCCCCCTCTGATCAGAAGGCCGCTGGGATGCACATCGCGCCGTTCCCACCAGCCTCCGCGTCTTATCCTCGCAGGAACCCCGTGGGGATTCATGTGTGAGCTGAGGTAAACCACTGCGAGGACCAGTCGCTAACCACTAAGATGTACTTATGCACTTGTGAATGACTGAGTGAGTGAAAGTCTTAACATGGTCTGGCCCAGTGCGGCTTCATGTAGCAGAGCAGTTTACCATGTTAGCCAAGCGCTAATCTGTTCCCCTGGCGTCTCCACTGAAAGCCTTGTTGTTGGATGGGAACTAGCACGTGGGGCGGGGGGGTTATCTGGCTAATGTCAGGCAGCGCTCACTGTAGGGGTATTGTCATGCATAAGGGCAGACATGTTTACTGTGTGCGCAGTGTTTTACGAGCCGTCCCCCCTTCTCCTCTGCCTCCCCCTCCTCTCCTTCGTCCTCCTCTTCGGTGACGTAATGGAGGAGGCCGATGAGAGCCTGAGAAATGGGATGATCTACTGCCGCTGACATGCTCACTCACTAATGTTGTCCTTCTCCCTTTTCCTGCGCTCCTCCACACTCTCATTTCACTTCTGCCAAAGTCTTCAGAAATGCTTTTTTTTGCAGCATTCATGTGTTTTCAGACTCCGTCTGTCGAGCACTTTGTCTCTCTCCTGGACGTCTGTGCTGCCATATTTGCTCTATTTAAAGGAACACTTGTCTTTGCCCTCTGAACTTCCCAAGCTAATGTGTTTAGTCAAGCATTGACAGCAACAATTATTTTATTTATGTTTTTGAAAGCAGACAAAGAAACATATCCACAGCCCTCTAGAAGATGAGAGCTTGGCAACGTGGTAGAAATCATGACCACAGTATTTATAATAAGGACGCTGATGGGAAAGCAATGAAGTGAGTCACTCTTCATACTGTAAGCTGTAAACAAAAACTCATTTTGGTAGCTTTGAGTTACAACTTGTTCAGAATATTAATTTGGACAACCTGTAATTTGTAAAATGAGATGATCAGTGTCCTCACAACATGATTCAGAAGGTTAATAGATGATATTTTAGAGTTGTTCATGCTGCAAGAAATCGTAAAAAAAGAACCATAGTCTGTTGTGTATTAACTTCAGTCTATGATTGTAATTGCATTTTTCCACTATTTATTCATTATTATTATTTATTTCCTCTTTTTATTGATCTTCATTTTTTCTCTGTTGATTAATTAATGACTTCTTTGTGGTCGTGAAAAATGGCCGTTGTTATATCCAAGAGAACAAGCTGACATCATCAGAGGCCTTGTTCTTAACGACCAATCAAAAGCCCCCAAATGTTTACTGTAACGTTAGAAGAAAAGCAGCAAATTTACACACTTATTCATTTAAGAGTCAGACATTTTCCTTTTGTTCCACACACACACACACACACACACACACACACACACACACACACACACACACACACACACACTCTAACAAGCCACAGCTCCATATAACTCTGCAACGACTCCTCCTCGAAGGCTAACTGCTCTCGAGCTGATCAGTCGACTCATTCATCCTAATCACCTCCACTCTGCGCTGGGACGCCTCCACACCTTCAGACGGGCGGAGAGGGAGCGCCCAGTCCTCCAGCCGACTCCATAATCATCCGAGACAACAATGCTCCTCTCAACAGCTATCCAAATATTCTCTCGTTGGGCTCGCTCAGCCTCCTCCGCGGCCCTGCGTCTAATCAGCTCTGACTGTTGACTTTGCTTCTGCTCGCTCGATCCTGTTGTGGATGTGTCTGATGGCGCTGGTGATGTATGGGCTAGCTTGTTAGCCGTTCTGTATGGAGGCGGACATGTGGTTAGATTCTCTGCAGGTGCTTGTTAGCAGTTGTGAAATAGTCCTTTTCTCATCGCAGTCATCCTCTGTCTAAACTCCCTGTAACCAGGCTTCTATACGTCCTCATTGTTCTTTATGCTGCGTCGTTGTTTGTCATTAATGAAGCAGCGTTGCTGCCTTTAGAGTTTGAGTCGGCATCATTTGCTTCATCCGTTTACTCCTCAATCAGTGTTGTTTACTCCATTGTCTGTGCTGTAAATTGGACCACTTAGTGCACTCCTGCAGTCTACCCTTTGCCGTTTGTCTGACTGACACCAAATCCACCATGACATGTTTGTTTTGGGCAGATGCTTTGCCAATCGCTGCTCATTCTGCCTCTTTTCTCCCCATAACTTGATATTCTTGCTTTTCAAGTGGATGAGGTAGAGTAAGAGCGATGGGAGGAGTGAGCCGGAGAGAGTCGGGGTTAGAGTTTCAGGTTCCACTTGCCAGCGAGTGCCTCCGTTGACCCGTAGCCAGAACTCTCACAGTTGTGACCTGTCTAATTAGTAGAGCGGGAAGGCGGGGGGGACCGAAGCAACACACACAACCCATCTGGGCTTTCCTCGGTGTGTGTGAATACGAGAATAAAGGAAATGGTTTGTTAGCTGTGCGGCTGCTCCGAGGCTCTCGTTCCTTACGTCACCCAGTGCTTTTTTCTTCTTCCCTCTTCCATGCTGGGGGCCCCTTCTCCCCTGGCTGGCAACAGGCTTCCTCTGCCTGCCTCAAAATGACAATCGGCTTCTCATTTACAGCGAGCTAATAAGCCCTTTAATCAGAGTGCTTGTCAACCTCAGGGCAAGGCAACTCCAGCGGAGTTGATCCAAAGGATCAGATGACTGGAAGAAAGAGCAGGAGGGAAAAAAGGGAGCAGTGCTACGAGCGAGAGAATAAGTGGAAAGGAAAAAGAAAGAGGGCTGTTGAACTTGGAGGGAGAAAAGAAAAAGAATAAAGATGAGGAATAAAGTGGCTTCTGCTGAGGATGTTCGTTGTTCTTGGAGAGACACAGATTTCATAGTTTGATTTAATAAAATGCACAATAAGAATTCATGAGTCAAAGCTTGATTGAAGCACTGATTCTGCGGTGCGGTGGTGTAATTTTCTCATGTGAAAAGGCTGAAAATGTCTCACTGTCACACATGCTGGATGTGGTTTTCAGGATGTTTTGATCGGCTTGTGCTTAAACAGTCGTTTTAGTATATACAGACCTGACAAGTGTTTGCTTTATTCATCCGTAATCGATACAAAAGAAAACAGTCGGCCGCTGACAACACTCCGCATGCCACATGTGCATTCGATTACACGCACACACCATCGGTGAGACGCACGCGCATCACGGCCGGCATGCAAATGAGCGCATTGATTTGTTAAGTGACATTTTAACATCCTCACAGACAGCTCTCCATAAGTCCTTAAAAGGGTTTTTTAGGGCCAATGAGGGAAGGAGGAGAGCATTCAGTGTCACCTCGTTAAAGCTGGAGCGAAATCCAGCTCAGGCCGGACCATAAAGCCGACCGCAAACCACAGCGAGGCCCAGAAACTTCACAGGACGGCCCAGCGCTGCTCCTGCAGACCTGCGGCGTGGACGCTTTTACTTATCACTAAAAGACGTTCAAAGTGACGTAAGAAGAGATAAAAAAATAAATAAATCACACCCTCTTGTTTGCAGAAAAATCACTCGACTAGTCCAGATCAGACGTTCTCGGTTTTGCTCCTCAGGACTTCTGAGTAATCCTGCTTTAATGTCCTCCAGCTGGTTAATTGCAGTCTCCGGTCTGATGTCTCGAATAAGGATCGCCTTTAAGTCCTGAGTCTAGAGTATATGTCCCTCCGAAGAGTAACTTATCATCACTATTCTTTGAGAGTTTATCTGAAGTTCACACCCCAGCTACAGATAATAATCTGAGACTTGCACACCGACGAAGCGCGTAAGCGGCGAAAGCTGATTGAGGTAAACGATTATGTTTTCCTACATGTGAGAATATTCCAAATCATTGGAAACAAGTCACAGCACACAACAAAGGGGACCCCCTTATGCTTCAAAGGTGTACTTTGTCAAATCCGTAACAATAGAAATGTGGGATTCCAGTGACTTCTACCCCCTATGAGCATTTACATAAAGGCATGCTAAATTATTCATTAATTATCAGAGAGTCCCCTGCGGATTGGGATGACACACACACTGGCTGCTAATTGGCCCATCAATAATCCTGCCTGGTTCTCCTGAAGTGGCACCAGATCCCACCTCAGGAATCTGCTATCTGCCCCAACCTTCTGCCTCGCTGTTTCCACAGTGCAGCGCGACAGAAGGAGACGTTTCCACACCTGCTCGCCTGCTGCATTATTAATGACTGAAGGGTACACGCCCGCTTTCTGCACTTTACTTTTATCGCTTGTCCGTCACGTCGCTTAAATCCCTCACGTGCAGTCTTGTAGTTGTAAGTTGCATATTTGATGTCGTTCTGGGTTTTATCACAACAGTCACAAGTGTGTAATTGAAATGGCTTTCGTCTGCAGACGTATTGTGGGACGGTACCAGCAGATTAAAGGGATAAGGCTGATGATCATGATGATCTTTGAACACTCAAACTTTCCTATCCCGTTTGTGGCAGTCAGGTAAAAGCTCATTTGCTTCTCAAGGTGTGAGAAGATCCCGCTGTCCTCCTGTTTATATATTTTCCCATAAACCTCCCATATTTTAAAAAAAAAAGAAAGAAAGAAAGAAAAAAAGCTGTCAAAAGGCTTAACTGCCTGTTTATGTGTTTGCTTCATTCCCCTCCAGTACAGCAGGTGGCAGTATGGACAACATTAGCTGTATCATCTGTTGACAAGGAGTCAATGCAAATGGCCACCAGTTTACCCTTACGTCTATCAAAGTCGTGCTTTTTGTAGAATACGCCAGATTTTAGCGCATCATTCAGAGGGAAAGGCGACAAATCTGCCAAACATAAGAAACATGCTGCACCAACGGCTGCATTTATACTCTCACCCTCTCCCAACAACTGTCTCACTTAACAAAAATGCATTAGTCATGTGTGCATATCCTTCAAATAGTAGTTGTTGCTCTGCCTCGTGGTGATTTTAGGATCCACTGTGTGCAGCCTTGTCTAAATCTAAGGGGTATGTGGACGGTGGTATGGGTATAAACAAGCTCAAAAACATATCATTTAACTTGAAAAAGGTGAACTAATTTCCCAAAGCAGCCGGACGCTGTCGTTCAGCTCAAACAGGAGTGAATGGTGGATTTGTTGGGGACTGTTTTCAGCTGTTCGTTGAGCCAGTGAGTGACTCAAAATAAACTTCAGGGTAATGAACAAACATGTCAGCCAGCGCAGCGGCGTGTCTCGCTGATGGGTTTTCATTGTTCTTACTTACATCGCAGCCTGATTGTTGTCTGAGCGGCGTAGTAACACTGTGATCTTCTTCAAAGAGCCGTGAAGAACCACGATGAAGGCGGTTTACTGTATCCCCACAGGCGGAGGCGCACACTCTTTGAATCTGTGAGATCTGCTCCGCTGAGGTTAAATTTCTACACCTGCACTTCAGTCGCCGAGTACTGCCGAGCCTTTTGTCAGACGGACGGTGACAGACCAAACAAACACAATAGCGCGCACACACACACACACACACACACACACACACACTCACTCACTTATTCTGTCTCTCCCTCTCCAAATGGTACTTGCAAGTGATTTCCATAAAGGCGGGCCTCTGGAGAGGGAGCTGCAATAACATGGCCGCTCTTTGTTTCCCCATGCTGATTGACAGTAGATTGCGGTGCACATTAAATGCCCATCAGGCCCAGCTTTGGTTTTAGAAACAGGGGAGCAGGGCCCCGTCAAAGGTCGGTCCTCACGCATAATGAACTGATCTCTCTCCCCGTCGCACACACACTCTGCCCGCTGTTAAAGTGAGTTTGAGTGAGGAGGTTTTCCCTGGCTTATAATTCGTTGATAAAGAGGACTGCCTTGTGACACCAGCCTTTAAACACACCAGAGGGACAGACAGACATGCAGTCTAGACTGCCCTGGACTCCAGGGGCGTTCTGTTTTATCTTAATATTTAAATGTTAGCTTATCTTTGTTTTAACATCACCGCGTAGTTCAGCCCTTGACAGAAAATGTTGTCACACAAAGTGGACAGGGACAGACAAATCTGTCTCCGTCTGCTAATTTTGTCAAGTCTACAGCTCTCAGAACAGTGATTGCATCTAAGCAGGGGCAATGTCTGAAATACCAATGTGTGTAATAACCATAACTGTACAGCAAACTCAGATTAGTGCTGCAGCTATGATTTAAAAGAGACCAGACTGCACGTTAATGAGACTTTGGTTTTGCTTGAAATAATTCGATACGAGTGCCAATAAAACGCCAAACCCTCTGTCCCCTTTACTTTGAGAGATGTGAACATGTTTTTCTCCAAACTGCTTAAAATGGTAAATGTTGTCTAAAGGCACACAAGATCTTTGATGAGTTGAAGAATGTCCAAAGCTGCCAAAATGTCAAAAAATGACCCCGTGCGTAAACAAACAGGCTGATAAACACCTGAAAACAATGAACAGTTCCAGAAGTAAACCAGAAAAACTCCATCAGATGTAAATTAGAGCTGCAAAGATTGGTCAATTAGTTGACTACTCCAGCTATTTTGATAATAGATAATCACAATCCAGCCACTTAAAGGTCAGGATTTGCTGCCTTTCCTTGTCAGTCACGACAAAAGAAGCAATTTGAAGACGTCACTTTGGGCTCTTTGAAAAGTAGGATGAGCATTTTTTACAGATTGAACAAGATTCACTGTGAAAATAATTAGTGAATTAATCAATAATGATAGTGCAGATGATAATACGTAAAAAAAAATATCTCCAATATAAATAAAAGTAGTTATATTAAAGGAAACATTAAAATATTGTGCATAACAGACACATTAAAAACTTATTTTAGCAGAAACTCCTTGTCCGTCTTTCTGTCGCGCACTGACATCATTTTTATTGAGACTATGGACAACAATCCACAGGGATCAATACTGTTTCACAGTAGCTTTACATGTGATGTGTGTATAATTATACTTCGTCTGCGTGGGGCTGAAGACACACCATGTAGTATGTTTCTGCAGACCGAACCTGAAAAGCTTTGACTTCTCTGTCTGTTGAGGTTTTCTTCTTTTCTATGAAGCGATGCTAACTCTCATAATATCCACAGTGTTTTATGTTCGTAGGCCTTCTAATCGGCTCAGATTATGGAATTTGTGACGGCATCAAAGATTCACTTCATACTGGAGTCGCGGTTAAAGCATCGTGATGCCTTCAGCCGCGCCCAGCCTGCTCTCCGTGCCTGTGCTTTCCCCCCTGATTGAAAGTTGTAATTAAGAGAGTGGGGAAGAATTAGATGCAGAATGAGCTGTCAGAAAGTCACATTTAAGTGAGGGATGCGTCGGCCTCTGCAGTAAAAATTTAAATGATATAAATTGCCATTTAAGCGTAGCGCAGGCTAATGTTTTGTCACAAATTAATGTGACACAAGGCAGCAATGACAATCAAGGGCTGCCTCATTCTAATTTGGTCGTGTTTAGAGGGCTTTTGTGAGCCGACAGCTTTACACAAATTAGCACAATTGCCTGTTTTTATGAGGAAACCATAAATGTTTTTTCCCTCCTTTGCCGGCTAATGAGGAGAGAAAGCGGCTTGTATCTCAGCGTTACGGCGATGCGGCGACGTCTGCAGAAGAGCAACACGGTGCTCTTATCCGCCCACAGCCAGCAGAGAAAAGAACAAAGACAGAGGTTGAAATGGCTCCCTAATGAACTACAAGAGTTCTCTGATGTTTTGTTGTTCCCACATGATCAGATATGGATTTACTGTGCTTTTTGCTCATTATAGAAATCATTGGCAGGTTCTATCTGGAACAATTAGCCGGATATTCTGCCTCCTCTGAGGAATTCATCTGTGAGGGGCATTAGTGATAACTGCTGCTCAGTAATGGGTTGAGGAACATGTTTGGGGACCAGCCTTTGGTTAGAGAATGGCGTGTAAATGGCCTGCGTCTGTTGACGTTTACAATCCTCTGTCCTCTCTCTGTTTTCAGGCCTTGGAGAGCGAGTTTGTGTCCTGCCAGCTCCACCAGTGGATCGATCTGATCTTCGGCTACAAGCAGCAGGGACCTGAGGCCACCAGAGCACTCAATGTTTTCTATTATCTGACCTACGAAGGCGCGGTCAACCTCAGCTCCATCAACGACCCCATGCTCAGAGAGGTGAGGCTGATACACACATTTTAATACATGTGTACTGTGTGCACTGGGCGGCTGATTTAACTCCCTTTGCAGATAATGCTGAGTAAGGGGGAAAATACCATATTACAGTAAGTACACTTGAGCGTTTGCACTCTCAAATGGATCCTTAATCTGACTGTATTATAAAAGCATCTGTCCATTTACTGCATCTGTATTTCGGGGATATTTTTGATGCCATTAGCCACGTTAAATTGGCTGTAGACTGGCATGGGACAGCTAAGCTAACCGTCTACTGGCAGGTATTGCTGAGCGAAGCCTTTTCTCCCGTGTGATACCCCTGAAAGCACTTGGCCGAGCGTTCCACTTTAACGCCTTAAAACCTCCTCCTCGGCCTTCATTCATTATTCATCCGCCTCACTTTGAACCACTGCGCACACCAGCTACACCGGCCTGCCCGAAAGCAACCGCACAGAACACAGCGCTGAGAAGAAGAGCACAGCGAGCTCGCCCGCAGCCAAACGCCGGCCTGACAACTTCACCAATCTGCTGGATAAGGCAGCTGGCCAGCGACCGATTGACCGCGCTCCCATCAGCCTTTTTCACGTCTGAGCTGTGCTGCCAAAAGCGGCACGTACTCCATCCTATTTTTGGTCTCATCCGAGTGTAGTACAGTGTTACAATTGTATATTACTATGGACAAAACCATACCCAAATAGTCATAAATCAGAATTATCCTTCAAGCAGCGTAGAGGTCTAAATGGAGATGAGCTCAGAGTACATCAAGCAGCCCTTTACCTCCACTGCTCTGCTGCCCTTCATGCTCAGTGACTGGAGCATCACCGGCACTGGGGGTAGATCACTGATTTATCACCCCATTCACCCTAATTCCCATCCAGATGTGCTTTGGCCTTTAGCTACACAACACAAGCACGCACACTCATGCAGATTCATTACCGGGGCGTGCCGGTCACTTCCACACGACCACAAAACCGCATCACCGGTCGACCGGGAGCTGATGAATCGATGCACACACAGGACGCCATCACAGGCAGGTGAATGGGGTTTGAGTGGCACTGAAATGGCGCCTCCTGCCTCCCTCGACTGCTGGAATGCAAACTCTGCTTCTGAGTACATGGCTTTTATGTCACTGTATAGAGCTATGAAAAGCCTTTTAATGTCAATACATCATTAAAAACATGCTTTTTGACATTAGTGTAAATACTGTAAATAAATCTGACACAAATCAAAGAAAATACTGCTGGTTTTCCCGTGTAAAGTACACGTAACTTCTGACCTTAAACAGGGTCCAGCATCTTGTTTGTTAGCATTCATTTTCCCAACATGTCTCTGCGTATCACATATGATGTTTTTAAAGATTACACATGCTGGCTGATCCTAAAATAATTATTTCATAGTGTCAGCATCTGTATGTGTTAAGTCTGAATAAAGCAGCAGAGTGTGTTGCACTCCCCCGAGAGGAGAAAACGAGAGAGTGTGTTGTCTTCTCCTCCCGCCTCCCCTCTGATGTCGCGGGTCCAATCTGCTGGCTCTCACCTTGCGAAAACACCCTCGGTCTGAGCGCTTTAATTAGTTAAATAAACCAAAGCAGTGTTGTACCTGCGAGCGAAGCCAAGGCTCTCCTTCAACCGTGTTTGTGCGGAAGGAAGCAGGGCCCGTCTTTGCAGAAGCTGGAAGCAGAGCTCAGGGCCTGGGCCTCGTCACGGCCGGGCGCCGGGGGTGGCGGAGGGCCGCGGGAGCTTTGAGACGGAGGGCTTTGGGGCTGAAAACGTCCCCGGAGTCCGCCCTTACTGAGTGACAACTGTTTCAGGTTGAGTCTGTGGTCTGGGTCAGGCTAGGCTGCATTAGGACAGGCCCGGAGGCTGTTCATCGTCAGGGGCATGGGCCGCAGACGGGTGTGTGTGTGTGTGTTTGTGTTTATATGTGGGTCGGAAGTGGTAGTAGATTGGTGTAGAGCGTTCGGTGCCCCTGCCACGCTGTTTGGCAGACCCAGCCTCTCACACACACTGCAGAGGTCTGGATGGATCATACCTTGATCTATTTGTACATACACACATGTATGTATACATGCGTGCATTGGCGTGTGTATGCCTTTGTATATTTATGTGTATCATCAGCATAAATGCACATGGTTGTGTGTTTATATGTGTGTTTCTGTGCTGGGAGAAAGTTTGGAATATCTCAGCACAGATTAGGGAACGCCGTGGAGGCCACTGCTGTGTTTTTCAAAACCATGATTACTTCCTGTCCTGCCTCTGCCGCAAGTCAGAGCTCACCTCCTCTGTGTGTGTGTGTGTGTGTGTGTGTGCGCGCGCACGCTCGTGTGTAGGTGCGTGCACCCGTGTGCATGGCGTGCCGGCACATCTGCGTTGCCTCTCGGTGCATGAAGAGAAACACGCTCTCTTTTGCCTTCTCATGGTTGTACAGGGCTTCCCCTCTTTCACATGTGATTATGGAAAATCCCGCAGCCTCTCACACCAGCGACGAAACACAGAGCCCCGTCTGAATTGTGCAGCGTTTGCGTAATTCGGCAGAAGACGACGGGGAAATAAACCCACGCGAGTGAACCTGATTTGACACTCGGTCAAAGTCGCTCACCAAACACAAAGCCCGCTGGTTTATTTTCTTTGGACAAAATGTCCTTCGCTGTGTTTAATATTAGCGTGGACATCTGAGAGTCCCGTCATGCTGCTCGTCACCAATACAAGGCCGCCGTGGTTACTCTTTTCATTCTATTCATGAGTGTTGTTGGCTTGATTTGCATAAACGCGGCGTGTTTTACATGGAGATCCATCTTGTCGAGCGGCAGAGTAAATCAAAGGGCCGGCCGGGACATCTGAGCCGAGGACGTCTCAGCCATTTAAATGTATAGAATATAGAAAACCCTCATCAGACATGGGCCAGTGCTCCCAAAAGAGATTGGCCTTTTGGATGGCCCCTCATATAATCACCTGAGCATTGCATTGGCATATAGGCACAGGACATGCTGACCTAGACTCAGCCACTTTCCGGCGTTCCACAGCCTCATAAATGTCAGAGCTCAACTTAATGAAGATAGGTTGAGTGGCTTTGAGGAGCGTCTTCCTCACATTAGCCTAAGCAAAATGCTCCGCTCTATAGGCAGAGGCGAGGGGAGGCTCTTTGACCTTGAATGATGCACTGGTGTCCTCTCACTGACAGGAGTAACTGTGGATGAGATGGAAAATGTTCACATTCTCGGTCATGATCGGTCACGTTTGATATCGCTGAACGAACAAAGAGCTTTTATTTAAAAACATTTCAATTTGTCCAACACATGAGCCTGAATTTACCCAGAATGCTGGATGATGGAAGCATCTCTGTCAGAAGCGGCGTGCCTGCACACATGCATGTGTTTAGGTCCAGTGAATGCAGGTTTGGCCTGAACGCAGAACCACAGACACTCCTGCTAACAAGCAGACAGTTTGAAAGTTTCTCCTTAAAGTTTCCATCTGTTGAGCCAACAGCAAACCACACAGCTGACAGCTGGTGCTCCTCTCGTGTGCATGTCACACAGTGAAACATGGACCTCGAATCCAGTTCAGCTTTTTAATCTTTATCACCCATGTTATCAGCATACAGTCAAGGCAGGAGACGCAGAGAAGAGAGTTAAATTCATACCATTTTGTGCAGCGGATGAGTTGAGCCTCTTATTAAAAAGGCTATTTTATTATTAAAGAGTGAGGAAAGTGTGCAGAAAAATGAGAGCGTTGACTCCAAAGCGAGCGAGCGGGATGGATAATGAAAAAAACACTGCGTGTAGAATGTATCGGTTCGTGATTGTTGGTAGCAAAAAGCTGATGAAGCCTTGTAATAGACAGTGGAGATGGCTCCTTCCCCCCCGCCTCTCTGGTTAGTTTCATACAATGGCTGTGAGCTGACTAACCTTTTTCTCATGGAAATAGCATATGCAGGCTTCAGCCATGAGCTCATTCTCACAGGCCTCGCCAAGTCAGGCTCAAACGTCTCAGCCTGCACACACAAGCTGTCACTCCCACACAGCCAGTCACAGTGCACACCAACATACTGACGGCTCTGTCATCATTTCTTCGCTGGCCATTTTCTCTCCGTCTGTCCCTTTTATGAACCGTCTATCACAGCGTATCACAGATTTTCTTACTGTTAACTGACGCTTCTTTTCTTTTCTGCATTTCGTTTTGTTTTTGCAGTTTTCATGCGTGAGTGTTTTGGTTCCAGACAGTCGACCATGAAAATAATTATTACTTGCGATCCTAAAAAACAGCCTAACAACAGTGTCGGGTTTGTGCGTCTGCGGCCTTCTTCCGCCTCGCGCTCGCTGGCCTGACAGTGAGCGGTGTGATGATGTCCAGAGGCCGCTCGGCCGGCGTCTGCTCTGACATTTATGGTCCTATACCTCTTCATTAACACCACCAAACCAGCCTGCAAGCCCGCCCGGCCCGGCCCTCCTCTGATTCTGTGAGCTGCTGAGGAGGATGAATTGGCTTGTGTAAATGTGTGTGTGTGTGTGTGTGTGTGTGTGTGTGTGTGTGTGTGTGTGTGTGTGCGTGCGTGCGTGTGTGTGTCGGACAGTGTGCACGAACACAGATGGATGCATCTCTTTGTTTTCTTCTCATGGAGACGCAGTAATGTAACACGTGATGTGATGAGAGGTGTGGTGATGTGACTGTTTGAACTGTGAGACATTGGAAATGATTGTACTTCACTGAGGCGTCTATCCCTTTAATATCTGTTTACAGGAGTTTGTCTTTTAAATTGTGAGGCACAACAATTCAAGAACAACGCCTCATTGCTTCATCTCTCCAGTCATTCTTGTCTCTCCTTCCTCCCTCAGGCTGTGGAGTCTCAAATTAGGAGTTTTGGACAGACCCCCTGCCAGTTGCTCATCGAGCCACACCCACCGCGAAGCTCAGCCATGCAGGTGGTGAGTGATGCACGCACATACATGCAAACACACACAAACCACAGTACCTGTAATCCGTCAGCCTGAAGTGCTGTGATATAATATGGGTCAGTAGCCAGCTGAGCTGCAGTATCAGCCGCTCCTCTGCCTGTTTAATGCCGCCTCTGACTTCTGGCGCTCTGCTTTGCTTCATGTAACTCGTCTTCTTAATTTCTGACTCACTCTTTTCGTCCTCCGTTCGCCTGCTGTCTTCTCTTTGCCCATCTACAGCTGTGGGAAAATAAAGCCCTGGGTTTGAAAGCATCTCCTCTCTCATCATTAGAGAGGTGTGTGTGAAAGGGAACGATCACAAGCATTCGTGTGCATGTGTGTTTAGTAAATGTATGCCGGGGAAAGGCACAGCTTTGTGCTGGAAACCTGGGCCCGAGCCAGATTTTCTACCTGAGCTGGAAGCGCCGGAGAGCGGCGAGCAGCAAGCGGCGGTCCTGGAATGACGGCTTTTTAAGGGCCAAGGAGTGCAGTCGGCGTGCCTGCCTGTGATGGACCAAGGCCCCATGAGTCCCTATTAGTGTGGTGTCCCTGCGGCGCTGACAGCTGGCTGTAGACCACCACCCAGCGCACACATGCACACACAAACTCAGGCGAGGCTTTGAATCCACCTCGCTCTCGGGCAAATTCCTATGAAGTGTTTTTATTTTTCCTCCGCCGCGTTCAGTTTTCAAACATAATATTCAGACGCCGTTATTCAAACACGTTTCTAACCCTCCCCGCCCGTCCGTGCTCCTTCAGCTCGCTTTGCTTTTTGCGTGTTCTCGCTCTTTTCTCTCTGCCCTCCCTTGTGCGAGTGTGTTGTCAGCGTGTCGGCGTCTGCCCATGCCGGCGGTAATGATACTGTCAGTGCGTCTGGTTAGCTGTCAGACACACCGGATTTACTCAGGTCTATTCCTGATGTTAACACTGATGCTCCTCTTCTTTACATGCGAGCAGCAAAATGGCTGTGTGTTAAAGCCGCTTAGTGCGAACACTCCGTATAAGCTGCTGTCTAAGCAGGGAAACCCTCTGATAGGTCAATCAAGTCGCTTTGTTGTTATGACTGCATTCTAGTTGGTTTCTCTTACTGTAGATAGAAGTGTCAAATTTAACCTAATGCAACTTAAAGGACCAGCGTGCAGGGTTTCGGGGGTCTATTGGCGGAGGGGTAGTCAGTGACCACTAGGTGTCACTAAATCCCACAAACGTTTTTAAGGTTGTGAATATCAGTAAAACTCAAAGTGGAGCTGAAATGATTGATTTTAATATCAGTCAGCTGGTGGAAAATAAACCAACAAAAAGCTTTTTGTGATTGCTGGATTTCTTCCTTTTCTTTGTTTCAGATTTGGAGTTTCATAAAAGAAATCATCTATTAATACTGAAGACGATCATGAGATCAGTTGATCGTAAATGTTTAGTTGCAGTCCTACGCAGAATAATCTGCTATACGAAAGCTGGAGACGCCGTTTCATCCTGCTTTAAAGCACAGGCCTCTGTTGTCAACCTGCACACACGGACATCATCCTGCACAGTGAACACACTTTCACATCTTTGTAACACTTTCCATTTATTCATTTTTCAGCTGTAAAACATCACTAATTCTCTTCTAGATTCTTTAAATTCCTAATCTTCCTGCTTCACTCTTCTTTATCTTGCCTGTGCTGCTGTACTGCTGCCGTCCTGCTCCAGCTTCCTAACTTTCTATCTGTCCTTTTTCCTCCCCCTCCCTCTGTTTTGTCCTCGCTAACACCGACTGCGGCTCCTTCGCTCGTCTTTTCGTGTCGCCCTTCGCCCGCCGCTCTTTCCCCCTCTCTTCCCTGCATCGCGTTGTCCGTCCCGGGGGCCTGAACAGTATCTTCTCCTGCAGACCCCGCTGATGTTCACCGAGCAGATGCAGCAGGATGTCATCATGGTGCTGAAGTTCCCGTCCAACTCTCCCGTGACTCACGTAGCCGCCAACACTCAGCCGGGTCTGGCGACGCCCGCCATCATCACCGTCACCGCCAACCGCCTCTTTGCCGTCAACAAGTGGCACGGCTTGACAGGTGGGAGATTTGTGTCTGTGTGCTCATATTTTCATCTTTGTGCTGTCGAAAAGACCTTAATCTGTTGTTTTTAGCCTCTGGGATCCCGCATCAGATTGACCTCGGGGGTATTTCAGGCTGCGAGCACTGACTCATTTTCATATTTTCTCCTTCATCTCTCTCCTCCACACTCGTGGAGCGTCTAATTTATCCGAGCCGGGAATTGACCCGTCTCGTCTCTATAGGATGGACGTTGATTTGGGAGACAGTTGACTGTGTCTCCTGGATAGCAGGATCAAATGTGACACATGCAGCAGCCAGCGTTAGGTCTCACGTCCACCTCCATACATCAGCCTCTCACTTCACAAAACCTTATTTACTCAGCACCCATCCAGCCCCTGGAAGAAACATTAAATTTGATATCTCTGGATTTATGGGGATGAAGACTGATTGGTTTTCAGTGGAGCCTCAACCATGCGCACCACAGGCCAGACTGATTAACCTAATTGGTTTAGTGAGCTGGTATAATAAACAAGTAGTGTGTTAATTGCGTGGGTTTACTGGAGTGTTCATGTGGCTGTTAGAGCTGATGAAAGCTGGAAGTGGAACGATGCATGTTGAAGGAGAGGAGGCATGTGGACGTTAGAAATGTCTCATATATTAAAAGGGATGCCAAGTATTTGCTGCTTTTCTGTCTGTTTTATCATCGTAAACTCCATATTTTGGGATGTTGGACTGTTTCAGGCAAAACAAACAATTTATAGGCCTAAGTTTAGTCTCTGGGATGTTATTACAGTGGCGTTTTTCACCATTTTCAGACATTTATATAGTATGAACAATCAACAAAATAATCAAGTCATTGACTGTTGATGAAAATCATCACGAGTTGCAGCCCTACATTGAACTGAGGAGCATTCATTGATAGAAAGGGGAAAGAAATGCTCTTTTACACTTGAGTTTACCAAAGCGTGACAGCTGCTTGGAGCCAAAGTGACCTGTTTGAGTAAAGAAATGCATTTAGTGGCTCAAACGCAGCATAGAGAGTCACATTCTCAGCGGCCTCGGCGGCTTTTTGACGTGACGATGTGCAGCTCTGTGACTTTATGGCTCTGATTGTCGGAGTGTTATAATGAACAGAGAGCCAGCATCTACTTCACAAGGCCACATGATTACAGTATTAATCCAGTCTGTCTTCTCTTCTGTCAGGTCATCAGAGCTCGACGGTGCAGGACCAGCAGTACCAGCTTCCTGTGGAGATCGACCCTCTGATCGGTATGCTGTCATCCGGAACTGTCCAACAGCATACACACACACACACACACACACACACGCGTATTCTTGACGCAGCGTGAGCTCATATGTGCATGAAATTATTATTTTTTTGGGTGTGGATTTGTGTGTGAATCCCGCTGGCATCTTGGTGACTCATGGCGGTCTGCAGCGCCGTGTCCCTGGACAGTAGATTAGAGTTGTTTCTCAGCCTCTGCCCCAGTTCACTCCTCATGATATAGGCCCTGCTCTCACACTAAACCATTTGCATGCAAATTGGAATGCAATGAGCTGTGGCCTAGGCCGGCATTTCATCATCAACTCCCCCTCTTTCCTCCCTCTCCGCCGCCCCCTTCCCTCCCTCCCTCTCTGCATCCTCTTTGGTTTAATTTGAGCGGAGGGAAAGGACGCGTGTCAGTGGAAATGAATATGAATGTGGTAATAATGTGTGATTGAGAATGCACCGCGGACGGCTGTCAGGACAATATGGGCGCCTCTCATCCTTCACGACTTGTTGATGAGCAGGAGAAGAGTGGCGAGCCGCGGTGATGTATGGGGATGCGCCGGTGGAGCGGGGAGAGAGGAGCCACTTCTATCTGCTCCTCCGCCTCCGCCGCCTCCCTGCAGCCTCTCCCGGTCTCACGCACATCTGCGAGGGCGGCTGTTCTTTCTCTGCGCATGTTGTGGTCACTCTTAGTCTCGCCAGACCGTTTCCACACATGTTTGATTTTTTTTTTGCTTGACTACTGAAAATAACCAGGGTTTCGCCTCACGTCTTTATCTGCACGTACACTCGTCCCGCCTGCTCAGGCAGAGTCGAAGTCAGCATTTAAACACTCACTGTGTGTTTTTATGGGAGCTTAATAGAGGGGCTGTGTCACTGAAAGCTCTCTTTTCAGGCTAATTTCCCCTTTAAATCTTTAATATTTTTTGTTTTATTTGATCACACATCATCGCTGTTTTTCCCCGTCACACTTTTGTGTCTTCATTTCAAACACTAGAGCATAAATAATGCACTAAATTATGTGTGTGCGTGTGTGATTCGGGGGAGGTAGAGGGGATTTTTGTGCTTGTCAGTAATATATTTACATTGTTTGCATTCCAGGAGGAGACTGAGCTAAACACAGTAAATTGAGGATGAGTGCCGAGCCAACTGTGGCTTTGGGAAATGTTAAAAATGGGTTGAAATATTAGCCGCTGTAGGCACGCTGGACTTTCTCAGTGTCCACGCTGGACGACCTTCTCCCACACCTGTTCTCCAGCACCCACCCAATAAGAAATCCTTCACAATCTCTGCGGAAAAGAAAAAAGATACCACTTATGGAAGAGAGAACGTCAGTAAATTTGCTTCCTAACCAACCATTGGCTGAATTTCAGCGGGATGAATCTGCAGTGTGTGTTCAGACTCCATCCATCATCGCTCAGACCGGACTCTTAGACTCTCACGGAAAATGTGAAGTCCCGTAAACTTAACCTCCGGGATGTTTTATGTATTCTCCCACAAATCTTCCGAAGCTCTGGTGGAGGTGCGCCGCGCTGCGAGCTCTTTGGAAACAGCTGATATATGTAAACCGTGTTGGATCGTAGATTTAATCGACACACCTGCTCGTTTCCGACCTGTGATCTTCTGTTTTTCCTCCTCTCCTCTGCAGCCAGCAGCGTGGGCAGTCACCGCCGGCAGATCTCAGACCTGCTGGATCAGAGCATCCACATCAGCTCGCAGTGTTTCGTCATCACGGCCGACAACCGCTTCATCCTTCTCTGCGGCTTTTGGGACAAGAGCTTCCGGGTTTACTCCACTGACTCGGGTACAGTATAATCTCAGTGCACTTACTCCCCCTGAGCCTCATACGAGCAGGATCCTCACTGCATCGTCCCGTACGGGCTTTGGCCTAAACCGAGATCTACACGCTGTCGATTTGTTAATTCATATTTAACTTTGTCAAAACAAGGCAACCGTTTAGTTCGCCGTGCATCACTGTGTGATCTGGGAAACTGTATCTGGAGTCTTAACATGCACATTTTCTCTGAACTCTTGGCGTCAGATCTTCCCTTTGATGTTTTTATTGATGTCTCACTCTCGACACACAAAAATGCTGAATGTTGTTGAAGACTTGTGATTTAAGCGCAGCCTTTACTTTACGCTCATATGGTCGACATTGCAAAGCCCAAACGCACAGAGCAGAATCAGTATTTGTACGTTTTATAAAACTCTCGCCGCTTCGTCTCTGGCAGGAACCCCATGAGCCACATCCACATTAATTCATGCCCTAATATCAGAATCTAATGGGCACATTGCCATGAAGCTTACTGAGCACATTCATACCACCCAGACGAAGAACTGTTTCTCATATTGACGCTCTAACATGAGCTTTTCCTCTTTTCACCCTCAAACCAACATAAGACGTCTCACAGGAAAACAAGCCGTTGCCATGCTATTAAAGAGGTAAACCTCTTAATGATAATTAGCCCCATGGCCTCTCCTCTAGCACCATCCTCAGGACAGACTTTTCATTTTTAGCCCCACCACTAGTGAGGCTCTAAAAAAAGACAAGAAAAATCATTGGTATGTTTTTTATTTTGTCTAACGCTGCAGTGAACGTTAGCAGCTGCTAGCAGCCTTTAGCCTTTATCTCCTCAATGCTTTAAACACTACAGAGCACCGTCTCTGCTGTCTGTGATGCCACAGATGTGTCCTCTGCTGTGCTGTACTGGGCTGCAGTGTGTTGAATGTCAACAGTTCATTGTAGCTAAAGTTATAACAATTAATTATTTCTTTAAGATGCACAAAACTCTGCAGGTTTGTCTCATTTGGATGGTTTGATCATCTTAAGTCTTAATCTCTCTTAACATATCTTTAATATTCTCTGCAGTCTTGCACAGTGGGATTGTATATGAATGCCCTGACTTGTGCACCTATACTTGTATGCACACACACAGACACACACACAGACGGCA